>NC_045737.1:5653900-5658202 GCF_008692095.1 Etheostoma spectabile
GTTTTTGTTCTGTTTTAAAAGCAAGAAAAATGTCAAACCTGCTACCCTTTGTTATTCCCAATTCAACCTGTAAAAATGTATGAGGTTTGAGCAATAAACCCATTTAGGAGAAGAAAAAAAGTTATTGAATGCTATGTGCAGCAATTATGAAAAAAGTCTTGAATACATGATTACAAAATGACAGTAGTTGCATACAGATCCAAAAAAAAGACAAATTAACAAAAAACAGAAGGAAAGGCAGGGAGAACGACACCAAATCTTCCTGCCAAAAAAGGAAAGCAAATTAGGGAGCGTTGGTCTGCACACATCAATTTATTTGCTATTTGAGGGTGTTAATTAAGGAGAAGTGGTGCGAGGCATTTTCATGGGCAAACGCTTATTAAACAACCGCAGTAGGAAACGGTGCGGTGAGGTAATTAGCTGGTTAAATAGTTGGGAGTTGGCTTGTGGGGATATGGGTGTGTGTGCTGCTGCAGAGGGAATTGCGGGTGCACAGAGATCTGTGACCTGCTACTGTTGTTTTTGAACTGAATTGACATGCCAATTATGTCATGAATGATAGAATATATATAAAACATATAAAAACATAAAACAAAGTTATATAAAAGACTGACTTTTAGCCACAGTGATACATTTGCATACTCAATTCTTAAAACGTTATGTTTATATGGTACTTTGTAATTTGCACATACTATATCTGAATCAGACATTTCATGTATTTCTCTCTTCTCTATGATGTCAGGGATGTAAAGAGTACTAGAATATTTTACTCAAGTACAAGTGAAAGGAATTGTGTTTTGTAAAAGTAAATGAGTAAAAATATACCCCATACATTTTACAAGGGAAAGGTGGGCAGATAAAAAGAAAGAAATGTAGGCTACTTGATGTTTTACAAAATATATACTGTTAAATTAAAGACGTATTTAGGCTACAAAGTAAAGAAGGCTACATTAAAATGTAAAGACATACAGATGCTAATATCCAAACCAACGATGTATTCCTTTTCTATGGAGGGAACTTTGCCTAAGGCACACAACTGAATCAATTCTTCACACATAAATTAAGTAACATGTCAACCCGTCAATCAGAATCAACAGTAGAATAAAACATCAGCAAAACAGACGGCACAGCACAGAGATATATCAGCAAGAAAAAATAACTCCACAGCCGCTGCAGACACGAGCACATAAAGCAAACAAAGAGCTGCAGTTTTAACACAACATGTCGCCTAGTGCGCACACGCACGCACGCGCACACCCCTACTGTACGTTGCCTAGCGACGTGAAAATTCTCCTTGGAAAAGAGTAGTAGCCTACAACCATCACGATAAAACGGTTTGTCGCTGTACTCACCTATCTGAACGGTGAGCATTGTGCACCGCAAAGTCCTCCATGGTCTGGTCCAGGTTCATGTTCTCTGCTCGTTCACTCAGCTTCTCTGCCCCACTGGGAAAGCTTCAAAGCTTCAACCATGTTTTAGCTGAAAGGCCTCACACACCTCACTGAATGTAAACGTTCCTCAGGAAACGCACAAGTCACTTTTTAGCATTTAGCCAATTTTAGCTTGCACCTGTTGGTGGTCAGCGGGCTACAATTTCTCTTTGAACAATCTTTATCAACACCAATACACAGCAAGACAGTTTACCCCTATCTTCAGTCTCTGTGGGTTGTTCACAGCAGACTCTCAACCGTTACACTCACACCTGTCACACTCACACCTGTCCCCCACAAAACAACAGCAGGTAGGAACCAAAAGGACTCCCAGGCAAAGGGGCCATGACATAGTAAAATGTTACACATGCAAATTAAATAATAGTTAAAGTGCTATAAATGTTAATGGAATAATTATGTATGTAATACTAAAATGTAATTCTGCAATTCGAAAATGTGGAATGTTGATGTGGAATTATAATAATTTATACTGTTTTTTGATCCCCAATTGGGAAATTACAATTTACACTCTGTTTTGTTAGTAAGCACTACACACAGGCCTGAAATACACACACATGCTCAGGACCTATTCCTGCACAAATGGAGAGATGTCAGCGAGTGAGTGCGCCCTGAGTGGTTGGGGGTGGGGGGTACAGTGCCTTGCTCAAGAGCACCTGGCAGCACCTAAGATGTGAACTGGCATCTCTCCAGCTACCAATCCACAGTCTGCACTTTGGTTTATGCTGGGACTTGAACCAGCAACCCTCTGTCTGAGTGAGCCACTGCCATTCCTATTAAAATATAGCCCATATACTGTATAACTCATTATATCTTACAAATAGCTACTGTAACAACATTACTATGGTAAATCTACTGAAATACAAACTACTGTGTAGGCCTAAAGTAACTAAGGTAACATTAGGTAATTATTTATCCTATAGAATTTTTGCAGCACATTTAATAATAATATATGCACTACTTCTTCAATACACACACACACACACACACACACACAACCTACATATTGCATTGTGGGTTGTGTTCTCCGCCACAAGCTTACATTGAGAATTAGATGATTTTGAATATCTGATGTGGATGTTTCTTTGTCTTCTTCTAGTCTCTCTCTCTCGTTCCCTCTCTCTCTCTCTCTCTCTCTCTCTCTCTCTCTCTCTCTCTCTCTCTCTCTCTCACGCTCTCTCTTTCTCTCTCATTGTCCTTCAGGTTGTGTGAGGTCTCAACTGTCAAACAGTGACCACATAGTACACTGTTTTCTTTGGTTTCCAGGATTTTTTGTGTCTTCCTGTTCCAGTGTGTGGTCACTGAGACTGTGTCTGGTTAGGATCTGTCTCTGCTTTACATCTTTGACAGTATGAAGATATTCTGCTAATTCATAATCTCTTTGGATGGCTACATTGCTAATCTAGTTTCTTCCATTCAATGTTTCATTACATTGTGTCATAATTTGCTTTACTCTGATTGCTGTGTGGAGTGCGGTGTTGTTGTGAGGCTGGTCAGACTGTGTCTGAAAGGGGGCAGTTAGCCTCAGTACCAACTGACATAGGGGACGTTTCTCTGGGCTCCGCTCTTGAGTTTGAAGAGCTTTGGAGTGGAGGGTGTTCCGGGGGATGGATTTTGGGTGGTTAAAAAAGTTGAATGTTGTCTTTTGAATTTAAATCATCAGCGTGTATCTTCCTTATTCTGCACTGCATGCATTTGTTGGTGTATTTCTGTGTACGTGTCAAATGTATCTGCAGAATTCTGCATGTAAAGATTCTGTTGGATGTTTGTCCCAACTGGTATAGCTCTGATGAGTGGAACCCATACTGCTGTCCAGCACAATGGGCTGGATGACCTTATCAAATATTTTAAGTCTGATTTCAATTATAATGTGTTCCCTTATTTGCATTTAGAGCTTTTCAAGCTTTTTCTTTTATTGCAGTCACTGTAATGTCGAAACTACCTGATGCTGTTATGAATATACCAAAGTAGGTGTATGTCATTCTATGTTCAATGTTATGATCATTTACGCTGGATTGGTGTTTGTTCTGCTTCCAACTGGGCGCATTTTTGAAAGATCATGTTAGTTTAGTACGTTAGTTTTCTTCATATACTGCCGGGGCCTAGTTCTGACAGTACCTGTCTACCATATCCAGCTGTTGCTGTAGTCCTTGTTTAGTAGGAGACAGTAGAACAGGTTCATCAGCATAAAACAAAGACTTCAGCTCTCTATGCATTGCTAGGATACATTGATCCAACTCAACAGTAAGTTCATTTATATACAAGTTAAATAAAGTCAGACTTAAATGGAGACCCTGCATTCTCTGGGTGAATAATTCAGTTTGTTTGTCTCCATTTCAATCAGTACGCATATTTTCCATACATTTTAAAAGTCTGTAACAGAGCCATTTATGCCAAACAAAAGTCAAAGGTTTTCTTAAAAATCAATAAGGCAAGTGAATATCTTTACAATTACTTGTTTAATGTCCATGTTTCTTAATTAAAGTGTGAAAGGTGTATACATGGACGGTGCTGCTATGTTTTGGGGAAAAGCCGATTTATGTTTTTTATATGTATACTTTATTAATCCCACAAGGGGAAATTACAAAAATGTGACTTTTAGGCAAGAGGGAGTGGAGTGTTCCTCAAGGAAGTAATTATTTTATTCAGAAGACTATAGACTAATTTATATAGACAGCTTTACCTAGACAGTTAGTAGGGTCTGATCTGCCTCCACTCTTATGAATAGGAGTTTTCTTTTATAATGCATTGATTGGAATTTGTTTGAATTATTGTACAGCTTTTCGAAATGTGCTTTGTCTCCAGATGTCACCATTTTGGACTGGTAATGTCTCTCTCTCTCTCTCTCTCCCTC
>NC_045737.1:5658212-5679519 GCF_008692095.1 Etheostoma spectabile
CTCTCTCTCTCTCTCTCTCTCTCTCTCTCTATGTCTGTACAATATTGGGTTATGGTGGACCTCTATAGCTCACAGTGTAGATTGATGCAGCTTCTGAAAGTCTAGCTGGGCTTTAATGTGATATTCTGAGTGGACAGCTTTTCTTCAAATGCGCCTCTTAATCACATCACAGATAAATCTCAGCTCTGTGTGTGTGCGTGTGTGTGTGTATGTGTGTGTGTGTTCAAGACATACCCAAGTCCATGTAGTGTGGGGTAATCTGTGCTCTCTTGCAGGCAGACAGTTCATGCAGACATTTGGCCCACAGTCAAAAAGACAGGGCTTAGCCAGGTTATAGCAAGGGCACCACACTGTTAATCGTTCTGTAGAATACAATCTTGTATCATCACGATGGTGAGATGCCAATTTTTCTAAAAAATCTGGCATGGAGTCACGAGTTACTTAGCAACAGAGAGCATGTTTGTCGACTCTTATCCAACTGTGGGTGAGCAGGCAGGGAGATTACATAGGCTACATGAAACAGAGAGATACACGCTTTTAAATTTACATTACTGTACGGTTAAAACTTGCTTAAATTAGCGTATGACAAAACAGAGTAATACTTTTTAAATGTGTGAAATCCCCCATACAGTTAACATGTTTTCAACTTTAGACAACCATTATTATTATTTGCTGCGACTGTATGTTTTTAAAAATATATAAAAGATTAAAAGATATGTATTAATATAATATGACATTATATTTTACATATACTTGTGTTGTAGTTTTGTCTTGCTGTGGTAAAATCTCACCGACAGATCAAAGATTAATTAAAATTATGTTTAGTATGATCACGGTTTAGTAATTGACGTCTATTTGACATAATGTGTTAAGTTTTTGTGACCTCATGTGAACTAACGTACACAACGTTTCTAAACTTAAGGGGCCACCTTTTAAGTGGAGTTCTCCTTATCTTGTCTGTCTTTCCTCTTTTCAACAGTCGTCCAGCATATCAAGCGACACAACATTGTGTTGAAGAGAGAGCTGGGAGAAGGAGCCTTCGGAAAAGTCTTCCTGGCTGAGTGTTACAACCTCTCACCTGACCAGGAGAAGATACTAGTGGCTGTCAAGGTAATTTGAGGGCCTGCTGGTCTTCTTTTCACTGTTGTTACCGCAGCAAACACATTTCAAAGCACAGAAATAAATGGGTGTAACTTTCATCTGTAATGTAGATTAATGTTACAAGTCCAAACATTTCAGCAATATCCAGACGTGATCCAAACACTTTATAGCTATAAAGGAGACTTGAAGGTCCCACGGCATGAAAACTTTGGCAACTTCACTTTATAAGGTTTTTTAACATTAATATGAGTTCCCGCAGCCCATATATGGTCCCCCAGTGGCTAGAAATGGTGATAGGTGTAAACCGAGCCCTAGGTATCCTGCTCTGCCTTTGAGAAAATGAAAGCTCAGATGGGTCGATCTGGAATCTTCCCCTTATGAGGTCATAAGGGGCAAAGTTACTTCCCCTTTCTCTGTTTGGCCCGCCCAGAGAATTTGGCCCACCAATGAGAGAGAGGCATCATGGCTTTCAAACTGCAGTCAAGGCCACACCCCCGGTCTCCACCTTGAAAACCCCTGCTCCTACAGAATGATTGGTGACACCAAAATAAAAGCCATAATGTTAATATTTTAACAGAAGTTATTGTTCTTACTATCATGTTTTGCAACTGAGATCTGACATACATTTAAACTACTGAAGATTTTGCAGATGTTATGTTTCCGAAATAGATACTTTACACTGTTTGCTATCTCCTCACCTCCCTTTCTTCTGCTATTGTTAGAAACCCATTCCTTCAAGAGTTTCTCTTTAAGGAAAAAGATGGAATTACATTCAAAGAGCTGACTTCCGGAGTCGAATTGAATGGTTTCCCAGGGAGCCTTCTCCAATCACATTTATCCGTCTATGCATCTCTCCATTAAGGATGCTTTCTTTCCTGGTCTGCGGTGAAACACGATCTGATTGGTGGAGAACTTCTCATTAACAATACATGACCTGCGAGAGAGACAGTCCCCCATCCTGTCCCCACTTCCTCTTCTGTCTTCCACGCCTCACCTCTAACTCTCACCTGCAGTACGTTGTCTCTCTCCTCTGCAGTCCTTCATCCTGTGACTTTCCTCTCCTCAAATCCTCCATCTTCTTTTCTCTAAACCGCTTGCTGGCGCACTGATGTTTGCTGCCAGCTTAGCTCCAGCTCAGTCTGAGCTCTCTGTAGAATGTGCACCTGAAACTCCCAGACAGCACAGTTCTCGGTTGGAGAACAAGGTGTTGCTATGCCGCATGTCAAATCTGGTAAAACATTATATTATCGGCAGTCAACCCACAGTAAAAATAAAGTGTAATTCTCAAACTGCCGTTTGCATGTAGATGATTCATTTAGTCATTAGAGTCACTTCATTGATTGAACTCTCTCTCTCTAATTCATCTTATTTATTTTTCAATTAGCTAATGTACCACCTGCTTATAGCACACTCTTCCTGCTCTTTTCGTCCCCGTCTTTTTATAAACTGGTATGACTCACAGTTTCTTTACAGTTGTCTTTTCCTCCTCCGTGTTGCTGCATCAACATAGAGACGATGTGATGAAAGTGGGTCTTTTTCAAAATAAATTATGACATTGCTTAAAGGGATAGTTCATCCAAACAAAAAATAAAAACTCTCTTAAACTCTGTTTTAGAAAGTTAGGTCTTTAAATGCAGGGAATACCACAAACAAAATGCCTTTCATCTCCATTGTACTGGTGCAGCAGAAATCTTAGAGGCAGATTTCTCAAAACGTAGACACCTAAAACCAAAGCTTACATCATGATGTGGGAGGACATAAAACACAGATTTGATGACCAAATAAAGGTGAACAGAGGACACGAATCAATTAAATAAAGTAATATAAATGACTTAGTTAGTATAGAAACCGTAATACATCAGTTAATTTTATTATGAAATCTTGCTTCACACTGATTTTGTTTGTCTTTTTGCTAACCTTGTGTAATTTAACTTAAAATTTGTGCAACGTGGGCGCCCAGCTAGCTCGGTTGGTGTATAGGGGTTTACTCCTCGATGCAGCGTGCCTGGGTTCGACTCCGACCTGCGCCCCTTTGCTGCATGTCACGCCCCCCCTCCCCTTTCTTGTCTTCAGCTGTCCTGTCATTTAAAGTACTAAAATGCCCCAAAAATAATCTTCAAAAAAAAAATTGGAACTTGTTTGTGGAAATATATTAAAAATGTGCATGAAGCAGCGGCAAGATTTGTCAGTGCATTTGGTCATCATCACAGCCTGTCTCCCCACCGCTCAGCATAAAGAAAGCATGTCCAGCTATTCAACATTGTGGGAATGAACATACACCAATTTGAATTTTTGAGGTGTACTTTGCTTTAAATAGCCCCACCCCCCTCCTCCCTTCATGATCACATTAATCCACACATACATACTGAACTTATGTTGCACTCTGTCATGCATGCTACATTAAAGAAATATATACACCACATTACAATAAGTTACACTCACTAATAGTCCTGGTTTTAGAGTTGGCTATCAATCAGCCAGTCAGCCGTAATACAGAAGCCATCGATCACAGGCACACTTTAACACATGCAGATACACACAGAAATACACACGCCTATACACGCTGAAACTCCCGCATGCCATCAATCATGAGCACCTTTCAATAATGTTCACCTTCTCGGTCTCACATGCAAACATTACCGGGCCAGAGGTTGTTGATTGCTTCTCATTTGTCCAAAGACCTGAATGTGCGCAGACTGCATGACTGACAATGTTATGGCTTTTAGCCTGGGAATTAATACAGCATTGACTTCAGAGACTCAGAACGTGATCATAGGTAAATATTTGTGGCTCACAGGAAAGTCTCTAAATTCAACATTAACATTTGTTTTACTCTGGTGGTTTGATACACCAAACAGTTTAGTTTATTGAGTGCATTTGTTTGCCAGGAAAGAAAGTTTTTGTTTTTCTTTCATCACCGTTTGTATCCCAGATTTCCTTTTGCCTGGAGCACACAGTTTGAGCTCAACACAGTGTGGATAATGACAAAAGAAGCCATGCTATATCTAGTGGCCTATAAGCATTTTAATGCCACTTTTAAAAAGTCACTTTTTAACAAAAGGTTTATGAGTTGTAAATAGCTTAATTAATACAAATTAATGTACATTGTTCACTAATGCTTCAAGTTAGAAGCCATTAAAAAAACAAAGTCTGGGTTGCTGGGCCATGGTAGGTGTTTTTCCTCCTTCCAACTCTTCCATTGCATAAACTGAGACTGAAAGGCCTAACTAAGAAAGGTCTAACTAAGAAAGGTCTAACTAAGACGTTCACTCTCATTGGAGGAAAGTCAACTCAGATTTTCCATACATGAAGATGACCAATATCACATTTCAAACTGAGAATGGAGTGTATGCTTTCATACAGTATTCCTACTGTAACAATCCATCATACAGTCATCATGTAGTATTACATTACATCCTGTAATGTACATGACCAAGCATTTGTTTGATCATGATTGGCTGAAAATATGAGTGGGTGGAGTTACAGTCGGTCTCATTTTCTGGTATCTCAGCGTTCCAGCTGAAAGGTCGCGGGTCATTTCCTTCTTCCTGAGCTTACTTAGTGATTTCTCCTTGTCCTTTACACTATTTTGTAATAGGAGCTTCTATCTGTGATGTACACATTATACACACACACACACACACACACACACAAACAAAAACACACTAACGAACACACACTCACAAGTTGGATGGAAAGCAAACGTATATCCATGTCATATAGGAAGACAATCAATTATTAATGGAGGACAAGATACATTTTCTATATTTTTCTTCTTTGTGATTTGAAATAAATACAGACCTGGTATCATTTCCTGCATATCTACCTCTCTCTTTCTTTCTCTCTCTCTCTCTGAGATAATTGCATTACACAACCTTCCTGAGAGATTTCCTGATTCATGGAAGGGAGAAAAATATTAGTTTCAAAGGGAACCAGGGATTATAACGAATGTGCTTTGCAATTGCACATTAAAATAATTCTTTTCCTGCTCTGTCGTTGTATCAAACCTTGCACGGTGCCAGTAATTTCACACTTTGTGTGTGTGTGTTTGTGTCTGTGTGTGTGTGTGTGTGTGCTGAGTTGCTGTAACTCATTTATCCATGGCAAGGCACTCACTTGTTTTTCTTTTCTACGAGACATCAGCCAAATAAATTTGAGCAGACTGGATGTAATGTGAAAATGAGTAATTGGCAATAGTGTACGTGGCATAATGTATGAGTTTTTCATTTGTCAGTGTATTAAAATGTCACTTCTGTGTGTGTGTGTGTGTGTGTGTGTGTATGCAGACACTTAAAGAGGCCAGTGAAAATGCCAGGAAGGATTTCCACCGTGAGGCTGAGCTGCTGACCAACCTTCAACATGAACACATTGTCACTTTCTATGGAGTCTGTGTGGAGAGCGACCCTCTCATCATGGTGTTTGAGTACATGAAACACGGAGACCTCAACAAGTTCCTCAGGCATGTCTTTTTTTGCTTTCTAAAATGGCATCATAAAAACAAAGGCATAACTAGACAAAGATTGTACATTATACATTTCTTCTGCTATTTTGAAGAGATTCAGCTCCATCTTCTAATAGGGGTAGATGTATTATTTGATATGGTTGATTAGCAACATTGCACAGGAAACAACATGACTCCAACACACATGACCGGGCTAACTTTTGCACCTGCTCCCCCTCCTGTCCCTTGCAGGGCTCACGGTCCGGATGCAGTTCTGATGGCAGAGGGTCAGACCACCAGACCTGTGGAGCTGACCCAGTCTCAGATGCTGCACATCGCCCAGCAGATAGCATCTGGCATGGTCTACCTGGCATCACAGCACTTTGTGCACCGCGACCTGGCCACCAGGTTTGTCACTTTCTTCCTTATACACTCTGTGCCCGTTTGTTATTTGTATTATTCTGGGAAAAAAGTAGAGATCTATGGTCTATGATTGGCTGATTGATTTGTACAGTGACTGAATGATTCTCATGTAATGAAACCACACCACGACAAAAACATGTCAAACTCTACAAACCTGAGTTATTATTCAAAAATATTCATCAATTCCGCTACTAAACTTTTGCCAGGTATAAAACATATAGAATATGGTAGAGGTATCAAGGTCTCAAGCTATGTAAACCGACAGCTTCACTCATAAAACAAGTAAGTACTCTCATATTGATTTACGACCACGTTAGGACAAGAGAGAACATTTCTCTTGGTTTGATCACATTAAAAGTAAATTTAGGCGTTGTCGCCGGCTTTCCGAGTCATTTTAAATAAGACGGAGAGAAAAAAAGAGTGTTAGCGCGAGGCAGCGGCCACACTGAACTGCATTGGCTGCGGAGATGTTGGAGCTCAGGCGAGCGACGACAGAGCTGAGGAACGGAGCTGGAAGTGAGAGAAATAAAAATGAAGTTCTTTAATTGTGTCAGTTTGCCCTAAAAGTTTCATTCTCCTCCTCTGCATTAGATTCACACCTGTGCAGCAGTAAACAAGGAAGTAGGCTTCTAGCATCGATTTTTACCATTTTAGGACGAGGGGAGAACATTTATCTTCTTTCTTTGACAACATTAAAAGTAAAGTTAGGCTTTGCTGACTCATTTAAAAAAAGAGAAATAGAGCGTGAATTGCGCGAGCAATCACCTCATGGAACTGCAAGTTGCAGATGTGTGTCTCGGGGCCAGCATGAGAGAGAGAGAGAGAGAGCACGGCGGTGCTGTGAATGAACGACCATTTCAAGTGTTTTTTTGATGAAGTGAATTGCAGGCTAGAGAGTGTGTTCACCCCTGCGACCGACAGCAGGACTCGTCCTCTCAACGGACTAATTTGCACAATCTTCTCGGGTCTTCAGGCCGCAGTAGGAAGCGCAGACACATTGGACTGAGGAACCTTTTGGTTTCTTTAAAATAGTTCTGGGGACCTATTAGACCCCAGAACCTGTTGAAATGCACCTTATGTTTGTGTTTGGTTATGTTATGTAAATAGGAACTGCCTGGTGGGCGAGAACCTGCTGGTAAAGATTGGAGACTTTGGCATGTCGAGAGACGTCTACAGCACTGACTACTACAGGGTAGGTGTACGTGTCGATATCTTTTTTGGTCCTTCTTTAAGCCTGCCTCTTCCTTGCTGCATGGGTCCCTCTCTGCTCCTCCCTTGCATGAGCATGACCGATTCCACCGGAGTTGCAGTAAGAAGCTTGCTGTGGGAGCTAGTGCAGTGAAATTAAACACAGGCTACATGTAGCTTACTGTGATGCCATACTGTGTGTAATTAAATATAGGGGGAGGGAGGATAACTATCATGCTTTGTTAGGTCATAGTGTGTGTAAAATAAGGGCTGTTTGTTTGGATAACCACTACAGCATTTTTTTTGCATTACACGCACCAATACAGTGGTGCTCATAAGTTTACATGCCCATGCTTAAGTTGACTAAAAAGAGGAATAAAAAAATCCTCTTTTGTAAATAAATCTTAATGTCTTAATTTAAAAAAAAGGAAAAATCCAACCTTTTAAGGACTCCAATTTTCTTTGTGAATGAATAATGAACTGTAAATAAATAACTGTTCTTCCTTAAAATGCAGCGGGCATAAGTATAAATACTCCTATGTTAAATTCCCATAGAGGCAGGCAGATTTTTATTATTAAAGGCCAGTTATTTCATGGATCCAGGATATTGTGCATCCTGATGAAGTTCCCTTGGCCTTTGGAATTAAAAATAGGCCCCATCATCACATACCCTTCACCATACATAGAGATTGGCATGGGATACTTTCCATAAAATCATTTCTCAATGCAAATCAAACCAGCAATTAGTCAAACTGAAATAAAACCACGACAATCTCTAGGAATGGTTAAGGGTATGTGATGATATGGGGCTATTTTAATAGTATATACCACTGTAAATATGTGATACACTCAATGAAATATACTCCAATCTACACTCTCTCACTCCAATGAAAACTACATATTAAAATGAAAAAGACCTAATGCCATATTGATCATATCTAATCAATGACAAGGTCATGATATTCAAGGTTTCTGAGATATTATGTATATAAAATATTATGTATAATAAATAATATTCATATTATAAGACTAACTTCAATCACATTGTTACTTTAGAACACAATCTTTATAAACTGCAAATTAACTCTAAGGAAAGAGTACTTCTGGAATGTGTGTATCCTATTTTCTTTACTGGAGCCAAAGAAATAATAAATATGAACCTGGAGGCAGATTCAAGACTTTAAAACACACATTGAATCCACTGTTGTTCTTTTGCTTAATTTGTGACAGTGAAATAGGCACGAGAATGTTTCTACAAACTGCACAAAGTCTGGTTAGTCGAAACAGTTAAACTTCTGGTACTTGTGTCAATCAAACTCCAAAGCTCAGCATATAGAGTATGTGTTTTCTTTTTTCAAAGAGCCTGATATAATCTGTATATAATGCAGACTACAAGGGCACACAAAACATACGTATAGATCTATTCACGACGTAGGAAGTGCAGGTCAAACCCATCTCAGGGTCAGCGTACAAAGGGCTACTCTGCTAGAAGTAGAGGGAGAGAGATGCAGCGGCATTTATAAATTAATTGAGATGTGTGGGTGCACATGTTGAGTATCAGTATGCATCTCTATATATGTGTGTGTGTGTGTGTGTTGCAAGAAAATTTAACAGCAGAAGCATGTGTGTTTTCCCCACCTTCCGTACAGCAAAATCTGTCATTTTCCCAAATGGCTGAAATCTAATAAATCATACAGATTGATTGATAGTGACTGTCATTTCTCCTGCCCTGCCTCCCGTCCACTGTGACACGCTGACTTGAGTGACAGTGACAGTGAACTTGGAGGAGGAGGGAGAAAGAGAGATAGAGTATAACCTTAACAATCAGAAAGATAACAATGATCGATAAGCCCTTTGATTAATGCATTTTCTTTTTAATGGAAAAACATGTCTATGTATGTTGCCACAATAATAAGTCTGGACAAAAGCTCAGTGTAGTTAAGACCCTACAAAAATAAATTGTTTTTACTTTGTTACGTAGGAAATGCAGTTTAGTCTAGATTTTGGCCTGCATTCAGATTTAGCTCTCTTTTCAAATTTTTCCCTTCATACACACAATTACTGGTGCATTAACACTGTAGTTTGACAGAAATTTTAATGATAGATTAGAAAGAGACTTTACGTATAGTTTATTTTGCTATTTATTTATTTAGCTTAGTTTCCCAACTGCCTTTTCATTGGCCTTTTTTTGAACACTGTGGAGATTAAATTAGGAATAACTAGTTGTGTGTGGCATCAAAGGCAAAAAAGTTAAAAAAAAAAAAAGATTAAGGTCTCTCCTCTGTGGCTTTCTTTTGTACTATCTCTGTGTGACGACACACACCAACCCTCCTCCTCCTTCTCCTTCCTTTTACCCCTCCTCAGTAACGCTAAGCGCTGAGGCTGTAGTCATAGCAACGGGCGAAGGCAGTGGCGTTGAGCCTCGGAGTTGTATTCAGTGTTTCTCAGGAATAAAAGTAATCAGAGAACTTCTGTTTAGTATGCTGAGGCAGTAGTAGAGAAAGAGAGGGGGAGAAGGATGGAGATGGAAGTGTGGGAGACGGAAGCAGGAGGGTGGCGAAGAGATGAAAGGAGAGAAAGAGCTGGAAAAGAGAGCGAGAGCGCGAGATGGAGGGAAAAGGGTGGGAGGCCGGGCAGGGGAGAAATCAAGACAAATAAAAAACACAAAAAGGAGAAAAAGCAGTAATGGAGCTATAAAGCATCACACACATGCTGAGGTCTGCAGACAAGGCAGCTTGTACACAGTCGTCAATAACAACACAATGCTGCAGCTTTAGACATCCACAGAGGAGACTAGTAGAGGCAGAAAAACAGCAAGAAATGTCCAAAAAGGACAAAAAGATAGACATTCAAGAAATAAACAGCAAAGCAAACAAAAGGTACAGCATGGAAGGAGGTAAAACAAAGAGATCCAGACGTGTTTCAGCATTCAGGAGAGACAGAGGTGTGTGTGTGTGTGTGTGGTGGTGGTGGTGGTGGTGGTGGTGAGACCTAGTCATGCTTTTGCGTCAGACAGGAGCAAAGATGAGTCATAGAGGAATTGGAGGAGCCCCGCTCAAGTGCTTATATATATGTGTGTGTGTGTGTGTGTGTGTGTGTGTGT
Organism: Etheostoma spectabile; assembly: GCF_008692095.1. Taxonomy (NCBI): domain Eukaryota; kingdom Metazoa; phylum Chordata; class Actinopteri; order Perciformes; family Percidae; genus Etheostoma; species Etheostoma spectabile. The sequence continues at coordinate 5,668,469 of NC_045737.1, forward strand.
GTGTGTGTGTGTGCGTAGGGTAATAGAAGCAGAGGCGTTGGACTGAAGGGGCTGTGTTGACGTCATTGAATCCTGTGTTACACAATATACCTGACATGCGCTTGAAAAGATGGACAGGATGCCTTGATTGAAACCTTGAGCCTGTCCGTGCAGCCTTTTTTCAGTGTGTGTGTGTGTGTGTGTGTGTGTGTGTGGTGTGGCAGAGAGAGAGGATTTGCAGTGGTAGTTGGGGATGGATCAATTGCTTTTCTCCCCTAAACCTATTGGCCATGCCCAGATGTGTAGGATGAAAGGAAGTGAAGCAGTAGTGGAGCAGTTAATGTGCGCAGGAGTGAGGGTGCATGTGGACAGACAAAACACTGCTGTCTCTATGTGTACTATACACAATAACATAAAGATGATTCTGTCGACACATTGAAATATACGTATATAATCTTATTGTACATTTTCCCATTATTATTTTATTACCAGTGCAGTGCCCGTTCAAAAACATACCTTTTTTTTTCTTCTCAGAACGGGCTGATTGCTCGGCCTCCTGTACTGCTGCTTGTAGCTTTCTCCAGAACCATTTTACCCCGAAATAACTCCCAGAGGGCCCTTAAAGCACTTAATATCCCACCCAACAGACTAATACTGACTTACTGTGTACTTCTACTTCAGAGGAAAACGTACTACTACATTGACCTGACAGAGAAATGTTACTGGTTACGTTGCTCACAAAATATCACAATTAAAATATGATGCATTATTGTTCATTAAACTATTCAGAGTTGAAATCTCCACCTTAAACAGGCGTTAAGTAAATGTGAGTACATTGTGCGGATACAATGCCTCTCTTTTCACTTGAAGTAAACATTTGATGTTGTAATGTGCGGTATTCAATTTTTTTTTAATTAAAAGTTACTAGTAAAAAAAAAAAAAAAAAAATCTTCTTCAACCACATTCTCAGTTAGAGAAATGGTGAAAAGTAAAGTAGGACGCTGTTTGCCTTGGGCCTTAAACGCATTTCAGTTAATCCAGTCTTGCCAAAATCAATCATTTTATCATTTTAGTCAAACTGATGCCAAGATTTGATCTGAAATACAGTATCTCATCATTATGTGATGAAAAAAACCCACCCGGCAAAGATCACCTGTTCCACTGACTAGCAGTCTAGATAACAGATACTCTGCTGTCCTGCTGGTATGTAAACTACTCCCAGAGATTCATTTATTCATGGACTCATGGTGGTGCGCTGCTTTAGAATAAAACTCTGAACGAAACTGCCAATTAGATTATTAGATTATTTATTAATCGTAGGTGCCGGATCCTTTCTGCTAATTTGAACCCCTGGTTGAATGATTAAGAATGCAGCTTTGCAGTTACTCTAAAAACCATGTCTAAAAATCATAAAAAGACACAAACAAACCATAAAAACACACATAAACCATACACATACACATATAAACCTACATAAATGTGGGCTGAAAGACAAGCTAACCAAATCTTAAGACAACGTTATGCAGGAATGTGCAACAATCTTTTATCTTAGTTGTAAATTTGGCCAGGAAAACTATATAGTTGGAATTTTACGAGCTACTTCATCAGTCCTAACTTCTCTTGCTTGGGACTGCTGCTCGGACCGTATCTTGACCCATCCAAGGCTCATATCGGCATAATGCTCCTGTTCAGCTTTTAGATGATTGGACTCATAAATGGCTTAGGACATCTTTGTTTTCCAGAACAAAGCTGTTATCAAAACCCTCCACTATAACAACATTTCCTGCTATCACCTGCATCCAGCATGCCTTGGATATTTAAAAAAAAACACTGTTACATAGCCCCGGTCTTTGGTGACCCCATAAACAAAAGAAAAAGGACATTTTAAATCCAGATTATTTTTTAGAAACAATTAGTATGTGAATATATAATATATATATATATATATATTTAATATAAAATATGTGAATACCAGGGAGTTGAGTCCAGCAGCGACTTTAAGAATTTAGATAAGAATGTTGTTTTCAACTTAGAAAGTACTAAAACCTGATTTTTTTTTTCATTTCACATGAGTGACAGGATTACTAAAATAAAGAATGTTTTCTAAACATACCACATACTGTATGTCAACCATTTTACTGTAGAAGAACACGTTTGGTTTTTTTTCTCCAGGGAAAAAATAAAAACCAAGACACACACACACACACACGCGCACACACACACACACACGCGCACGCACACACACACACACACACACACACACACACACACACACACACACACCACACACACACACACACACACACACACACACACACTTTTCCACATTCTTGGAAAGAGTTTTTGTTTCCATAGCAACACAAAGGGCAAATAAGGTAGGGTTCCTGTGTGAGAGTGGGCAGGGTTAGTCACATAAGCCCCTCCCACACCACATCCCATAATGCTTTCTTTTTTAACTGGCCCCATTGCCATGGATACCACAGCCTCCAGGATGTAACCACGGAGAGCACACAGCACTCCTCTGCTTTATTTGTCCTCCTTTTCTGAGTCTTTCCTAGAACACTTAGACAGTGGTCTATAGCTGAAATGATGCATAATAATAAGACAGAGGAGGGGGGGGGGGGGGGGGGGGGGGGGGGGGGGGGGGGGTGGGTGGGGGGAGAGACAGACAAGCAGCTCTAGAGACGGTGAAGGAAGGTGAGAACTGGGAAAAGAGATTGAGTGAGAGAGAGAGAGAGAGTGAAACAGAGAGTCAGGGCAACAGCAAAAGAGACAAAGACTGACAACGAAGCTACTGGCAGCCAGGAGAGAGAGGAGAGAGAGCTGGTGACAGGGAGAGATGCCACGTCTGCGCACTGTACTGAAAACCCATCTCCTCCTTCATACTTTCACCTACTGACGCAATTCAAACTTCATGAAAAATTCAGCTGTTAGGCTATATCTCAGCGGTTTGATATCTTTTACAGTTTTTTGAAATCACTGTCTAAGTTTAGTGTTTATTTCAGTGTAGTATCGTTTTTGAATTATCTGCCTCAGAGCGACAAGACAGCGAGCGGATCTTTCCTTGACGATATTGTCATTTGTCTTCATCCACTCTTTAGCCAAAAAACTTTCAGAGTCCTTTTTTAAAATGATGTATGTAAACATAATTTTAATTTTAGTAAATTATATACCAATACGCTCGCAAACGCCTTCTGGTGCTCATGATGAGGTCATTTTACTTTTGACACCTAGGCTGTCCGAGGCTTCTTTTCACAGGCGTCTCTCTGTGTCCCTTAATGGCGGCAGTCTGACACAGGTGACACGTTGTCAGCTGATTCCAGAGATCAAAGCAATCTCCTCTGTTTTTACAAGCATGACAAGCATTTTCACCAGACAGTCAAATTGCAACTACAGACAGTAATATGAAGATTAACACATTACGGTTAGTTTACACACACACACACACACACACACACACACACACACACACACACGGTTCTTCGTTGGTCATGTGACCCTGGGTGGCCTAGCGGTAGAGGCTCTGTCCTTGACGAAGGGGCACAGAAAATGTGTTGTCTTCATGTATTATTATGCACAGGTGTAATTTTAAAAGAAAGGCATTCACTCAATGTCTTAATGCATCAGAGCGTATCCCACAACCTATGCACAAACAATGTCTGATGCAAAGCACCAACGTTGTGGAACGAACAGCCGATTTATTCCACCTAATTGCCACAACAAAACTGAAACCGCAAGCCCCGGTTGAACCACCACTGCAAACCCTTACATTTAAAACAACATCTGCTTTTTTTTAATACAGCCGGTGCATGTCAAAAACCGTAGCTTACACTGCGAGCTGTGGACACTGTGTTGTTTTGGAGACAGGTCTGGCAATGCGATGCTAAGATGGCCTGCCCGGTACGCCCCTTTCACACCCCTGACCAGCCATATCACATTATATTATGCTCTAGAAACGGGCAGGGCTTTACACCTCATGTTCAGTGAACAGCTAACATCACATACTCCAGTCCAGCTGTATGCCAGCAGAACTGTTTGGTAGCTACTTGAAATTGTCATTGTACAGTAGAGAGAGAGAGAGAGAGAGAGAGAGAGAGAGAGAGAGAAATAAAGATAATATTTTTTTGCAGCAGCTGGAAAACAAAATAGTATAGATTGTTGAACATTTTACCGTAAGACATGACCTGTGTCCGGTCAGATATGTTAACCATATTCCATGACCTTTTCTACTCTTCAGTCTAAATAAGCAAGCTAAGCTAATGTTAGCTTTGACAATTGATTTGACACCTGCTATTGTCTGGCTTTGAATATTTAGTAAAAGCAAAGCTGTCCATAAAAACTAGTTTGTGCGGTGCAACCCGTTTTAATTTAGTGAAGCACAAATCTCCACTTATAGTAAACACTCAACATTACAACTAGGCTAGCTAAATAAACCTATCAAACAACATAGTATCTATTGTAAAGAGTGATCTCAGACATAGAAAATGTGTTTGACAGACTGTATGTGTGCACTTAGCCTTGTAAAACTCATTAAAGGTTAGGAAAATGTGCATGTTGTAGTATAAATAGTGTTGTATAGTGTGTTGAAGCGTGTGTAATGTGTAAAATGTGTTTTTTTAAGTTGTATTCTGTATCATCATTCTTACATCGTAACCCTTGTACCACACGTTGACTTACTTTGACAAAACTGTACTTCATTATATTCTGCCTATAAAGTATAATGGACTTTGACAGAGACAGAGAGAGAAATGCAAATAAGAGACAGACAAACCAGCAGTGAGACACAGGGCTTTACAGGGAGGAAAGCGAGGGCCTGGTGATGAAGAGTAATAGCTGCAGATACGTTTCCCTACACGTAGCAGTGAACCTGATGGCTATCTATGTGGCCGTGCACATTTTATTACTCCATTAAATAACCCACGGACTAACAAAAAAACAGGCCAAGTGTGGGTACCAAACCATTAATAACAGGCATAAACCTCAGAAAATGGATTGTGCTATCCATGTGGAGCAATGGAGTGCAGATGGGTTGGTAGATTCATGTTCAGAGGAGAAGTAGGGGAGAGGGGAGACCCAATTTATGGAGTCAGTACGAGGGGTTAAGTTTAATTCACTTTCATTTCGAGCAGGTTAGGACGGTATCTCAGTTTTCACACTACAACCTTAACCCAGCTGATTAACCTGGTTGAAGAATACAGTCCGAGTCTGGGAGAGTCTCAGCTGTATTGAACTGTTGTGTTTAACTGCAAATTACAGTAATACAACAATCAAATAAGCTCCACGGGCTCAGTTCAGATTAGAGTTCAATGAAATGACCAAACGTGTCGGAGGAACTGTGAGCTGCTGATTTATGCTTTCTGACTGGAACTCACTCCGATGTTTGATGGGACAATTTAAGGTCAAATTGAACATTTGTTTAATTAACTGAATCGCTCTCACACACAAGGGTGTTACTTTGGTTTGAAAAGTAAGTGTGTGTGTGTGTGTGTGTGTGTGTGTGTGTGTGTGTGTGTGCGTGTGCGTGTGCGTGTGGGGGTGTCTGGGGGACGCATAAATAAAATACTATCAAACGAATTTGAAAGTGTGGGGGGGGACAAACAGGATTTTGAAACGTGGGTGGAACTGTCCCCCCCTGTCCCGAATGGAAATTACGTCCTAGCTCACATGCACACACACATATATCAGTATATACAGTATATATATATATATATATTGTCAATGGTCATTAATTTTTATTACAGCACATGTAAAAACAACAACAGTTGACCAAAGTGCTGAACGGGTTGATGTCAAATCATAAATAACAGTGTAAAAACGACTCCAACCAAAGTGAATCACAGGGAGACAAACCACACTTAAAACATCAGAATCCAGGTTAACGAGGTTAAAAGCTACAGCAAAAAAGCGCGTCTTAAGCAGCGATTTAAATTTGTAGGGTCTGTGCAGCTTAATATGCATGAGATTGTTCATAGGGTGGGGCGCCCATGTCAAAGGCCTCTATCGCCCTTATTTTTTAGCTTTGATCTCGGACATCACAGAGCAGCTGATGTGGTCGACATCGAGCGCTGCGCATGGTAGAGATTGTGGATAGAGCATCAGCCAGATAGGTGGCGCCAGACCTTTACCTTAACAACAACAGTCTTAATCTATCCCTAACGGACAGGTACCAGTGTGGGAATCAAGATCATACTGGCGTTATGTTTTCACAGTTTTTTTGTTTAGAGCAGCTACGTTTTGGACTAACTGGAGGCGATTAAAGATTCTGATAGACCCATATAGAAAGAATAACAACAATCAAGCCGAGCAGTGTAAAACATGGATGACTTTTTCAAGGTCTTTAGAAGGACATAGGCCTTATATTTAGCTCCTATTTAAGTGATGCCTTGTTGTGAACAGGTGGCAATAATCAGGCCTGGGTGTGGCTAGAGAAATTGAACTCAGGTGTGGACAACCACAGTTCAGTATGTTTTAACAAGGGGGGCAATCACTTTTTCACACAGGGCCATGATGTTAGGATTTTTTTTTCACCTTAATAATAAACACCTTCATTTACAAATTGCATTTTGTGTTTACTTTGGGTTGTTGTCCTTGACTAGTGTTTAAATTGGTTGATGTTCCGAAACACTTAAGTGTGACAAACATGCAAAGGAACAGGAAATGAGGAAGGGGCAACACTTTTTCACACCACTGTATATGTATAGTATATAAATATATTTATAAATAATGGACAACGTTTTTGACTCACACAAACTGGCTCACACATTTTATCTCATACATTTGACTGCTAATCAGTTGGTTAATCCCTGACATTATCTTTTTTATGTTTAATTTGGGCCTTTCTTGTGAGCTTAAAGCCATATGTGTATACTCCATGCCCGGAGGAGTAAATCAATGCTTTCTCAACAGTATCCCCTATCGTTAAATCAAATTATGCACTGATCAGGGGTACGGTGAAACTGCATGATAAATATCTTCGAAATGCATGAAGTTGCAGAATTAAAGAGAACTATGTCGGTCAGAGAATGGGATGCTTAAAGGAATAACCCTCACCTTCAACATGATCATTTGTAAATCAATTAATCAATCACTCACCCTGTGTTATATTGAATTCTTGAATAAAAATGTATTTTTCTCGCATGCCTCCATGGTGAACGGAGAATCTAATAATGGAGACAATCTGTTTTGAATTGAAGTAATAGTAACTTCCTATTACTACAGTCATTTTGAGGGTGAACTATTCCTTTACCAGCTCGCTAAATCTTCATCCTCTCTTACATTCACCGTACTGACTTTATACTCTCTCTCTTTCTGTTTGTGTGTGTGTGTGTGTGTCTGTTTATGTTATGTTCAAAGGTCGGAGGTCACACCATGTTACCAATTCGTTGGATGCCCCCTGAGAGCATCATGTACAGAAAGTTCACCACAGAAAGTGATGTTTGGAGTCTCGGAGTTGTTCTCTGGGAGATCTTCACCTATGGGAAACAGCCTTGGTACCAGCTATCCAATAATGAGGTACAGTGGAAAGTCATAGTTACCAATAAATCACAATGGTGGAATGGAACAGCTAAACAAAAATAAGTCAAAGTACAAAGCAAATGTACCAGATCACCATGGAGGCACCTTCACCTTAATAAGTGATGGCGAACAATAAGTCACAGCCCAGAGATATGAGAAAACAGCCCTTCAGTTAAAAATAAGACCAAATATTTGATCAGTTTTGTGTGCAAGTTTCTAATCAGTATACGCTGTGCAAATCCTTTGGCCAGAGTCATCTCAGTATATAAAGCTAAAATGTCTTAAATTAATTGTGAGGTGTGGCAGAGCTGAAGAACTTGGAGCAAATAACTGTACTGAAAGCTTTTCTTGGGCTGTTTTGCTGGTATTTTGGCCTCTCTCAGGATTAGTCAAAACGGACTTCTGCACACATCCAACATGCCAAAGTTACGTCAGCCTGAACCTTGGGGGAGATGTGTATAAATTATGCACAATGTAGAATGTCCTCATTGAGTGTTGCAACCATAAAAAAACATGGATTCTTGGAAGATGGAAGATTTCACTCAGTGTTAAAATCGCATAGCCTCACTGAAAAGCTGGAACAAGCTGATAGAGAATATATGTAACAATCATTAAAAAAGTACACTATTGGCTATTTATATATGTTCTGAATGATTAATAACTGACAAATCTACCTTTAAGACACTCAGGGTCTTGACCCAGTTTCCTGAAAACAAAGCTTTACCAGAGCCCTTCAACCCATCACCTTAACCTTATGATGTCTTTTGGTTGCAGATTATAACCATGTCAGCAGTCCCTTTTCTTTTGATTTACTCTGGTTACATCCAAAATCAACCTTTAACCCCTATAATGGTCTTCTCTTCCAATTTACATCTATTAAATGTTTCTCAGTTCACAGTTCACTCACCTCCTGAACCCAATCTGACTCAGCTCAGATATCTCTTACACAGGATATGGAGCTTTGTTCCGAAATGAGATATTCATTATATATCTGCTCTCACTGATAACAATCACAGACTGAGTAGATAGCTGCTTGATTAGCATAATGATGATTATAAACTAAATTCTTAATAATGTAGAGATTGTAAATGAAAATCTTATTGTATTGTATTTTTTAAGTGGATACCTTGCAGTTTGGAAGACACACCTGTTTTTTTAGAGCTCAATAATACAGTCCCTGACAAAAGTCTTGTCGCTTGTGTACAAATGGACCTGAAGTGCCGCTGAAATATATTTATAATCAAGATTTATTAACAAGAGGCTCATTTTATCCCAACAGCTTTTGTAATATGTTTCAGTGCAAAACGAAACTGTCAAAAAGTATTCTAATATTCACAGCTGGTAAAGCCCATGGTCAATTTTTGCAAAGACATAAGTGTTGTCGCCTTGTCATATGAGCTTCACCTGTGACTAATAATGGATCAATAGGTCTCAGGTGTGTATAAAAAACAACCCAGTACACAGACCTTCACATCCACTGCAACTAGACCTCTGCAAACATGCCTAAGATTCACCCGAGACTAAAGTTGATTATCAAGAGGCTGAAGACCGATCCACTGCTGATGTGGCAGACACTTCAGTGTGTCTCAGCGTCAAGTACAGAGGATAAAAAAAACATTGAAGACATGGAGATGTTTTTGACAAGCCCAGGTCAGGCAGACCCCGCAAGACAACTGCTCGAGAGGAACGTTTGTTGGCTCGAAAATCCAAGGCCAGCCCATTTTCCACTGCAGCAGAGCTCCACCAGACCTGGTCCCCTGAAGTCCCTGTGTCAACCTGAACAGTTTGTCGGATTCTGTCTCAAAATGGCTCCATGGTCGAATCAGTGCCCAGAAGCCAGCACTAAACAAAAGACAATTGAAAAAAAACGTGTGGCATTGCCAAGGCCCACGCCTGCTAAAAGGATGGACGTTGGAGAAGTGGAAGAAGTGGATTTTTCCGATGAATCTCTGTTGAACACCCCACAGTTGCCGCAAATATTGAAGGAGACCTACTGGAGCCCGCATGGATCCAAGACTCACCCAGAAAACAGTGAAGTTTGGTGGCGGAAAAATCATGGTCTGGGGGTAACATCCAGTATGGGGGTGTGCGAGAGATCTGCAGGGTGGAAGGCAACACAATAGTCTCAAATACCAAGACATCTAGCTACCTCTTATATTCCAACCATAAAGAGGCCAAATTCTGCAGCAGGATGGGGCTCCATCGCATACTTCCATCTCCACTTCAAAGTTTTCAAGGCGAAGAAGATCAAGATGCTCCAGGATTGGCCGGCCCAGTCACCAGACATAACATCATGAGCATTATGGGGTAGGAGAAAGGAGAAGGGAAGACCAAACCAAAGAATATGATGAACTCTGGAGGCAGCAAGACTGCTCCTAGATCCTGATGACTTCATCATACATTGTAGAATCCTTGCCAACCGCAAGGATGCAGTCCTTCAAGCTCATGGAAGTCATAAAAGATATTACATTGGATTCACAGCACCGCTATTTAATTTGCTGACATATTTTAGTATTGCAGTGAAATTTGTTCAATTTTGTATAGGCGACAAAACTTTTGTCTTGCCAAAATTGACACTTTTGTCTTGTTAAATGATAAATCTTGTTTCAGTGAAACTAATTATTTTCAGTGCATTGAACATCATTTGGGAGGGTTTTAGCTTTCTATGAGCTATTTCTTACACCAATGATTAATTAAAAGTCAGGTTAATAGCAGGTGTTTCTACAAAATAGATAAGTGACAAGACTTTGTCAGTGGACTGTAGCATTCACACACACACACACACACACACACACACACACACACACACACACAGAACGTTGTATTTAATGGTTGAAGAAATTATAAAGCGCTTAATTATATTGCAGGCTAATAACAGTATAGATATTTTACAAACCACTGCCAGGGAATGATATATACTCTTTGTACTAGAGAGCTCTACTCAATTAAAGCAGTGTGGGTTTCCAAAAGTGCTATTGAGAAATAGGATTTAATTTGTCTTGTTGACTGCGCCAGTGTCATCCAACTTTTTCACCCCAGTAAATCATTTTTCCAGCGTGACATTTTCACTGTATGCCACTGCTGTGAGGTGAAACAACTTCACCACATATCCATTATCTTCAACGTGCAGCAAGTTGTGACTTTGTTACGAACCCTCCAGTTTTCTTTTTTGTTTTGTTTCGTAAATGAAGACTACCGCTGACATTAAAGTCAATGTCTGTCTGTATTCCTCTGTAGGTGATAGAGTGTATAACCCAGGGCAGGGTGCTGCAGCGCCCCAGGACCTGTCTTAAAGAAGTATACGACCTGATGCTGGGCTGCTGGCAGCGAGAGCCGCACATGAGACTCAACATCAAAGAAATCCACTGTCTGCTCCTCAATCTGGCCAAAGCCTCACCTGTATACTTGGATATACTGGGCTGAACGCAGGACGAGGACCGAGGATGTGTGTGTGTGTGTGTGTGTGTGTTTGGGTGAGGATGATTACTGTACCTTAGTGTGTATGTGCATTTGAGGTTGCATGCATGTGTGTGTGTGCGTGTGTGTCTGTGTGTGTG
>NC_045737.1:5679529-5680706 GCF_008692095.1 Etheostoma spectabile
TGTGTGTGTGATAGGGTGGACACGGTGACACCTGTGAAATAAATGAAGTGTGCAGTGCTCGCGCTGTACAGGATGTGAAGCTATTATCAAACTCTTAAAAAGGCAATCAAAATATTCCTCAACTCATCCCCAACTGCGTCTTTCCTCCCTGCCAATTTCCTCTCCTTTGTGCATCTCTACTCCTTCCCTCTTCCCTTCCCGGAAAGACATTTACTAAGAATAGTTCTACTTTTGGTGGAAAAAAGCTTCTCACTTCTTTTCAAATGCTTTAAACTGTTCTGGGGCTAAATTGATGCAAACCGGATTAACAGGACTTTAAACTTAATGACTCATTCCTCGCCGCCTGTCGGACAACAGGACTTGTATGAACATCCGGAAATTTCAAGGAGGCGTACCGTTGGGGGAGGATTTCCGGAAGCTTCTATCCTTTTGCGTGTAAATATAAGACTGTACGGCGGTAAGACATTTCAGAGGAAATGGCTCTGTGCTATGTCGAGCCATAAAGACACTGTGTTTTCCCCCGCTCACACTGTCTGTCTGTGCGTCTGTCTGTCTTTCTGGCAGTTCCATTGAACTGTACGTGAGTGTCGTTGTCAGTATTAATCCAACATGGCCAGAGGAAATGTCCGATGATTAAGACACTGGTACACACACATTATATTGAGTCTAACAGAAAAATAACCTGGAAAAGTAAACACAAAATCTGGTTTTCTGCCTGTCTGATGAAATTAGGAGAGATGACAAAGACTATTTCGGGTTGGCCAATTTCCCTTAGAAAAACGATCACTAACAATACAGTGCCTACTAAAGCTGAACTGAACTGCTGTGGGGGAAATGGGATTCTAGTACACTGTAATTGTGAATTCTGGAAATGTACAAAAAAAGGTTGATCTGTCTGGCACTGATGTATAATCTCTCCTCATGCAAGAGTCTGATACACATGATTATAAGGATATATGCACTCATATCCGTATATTGTTTTCTGTGACATATTTACTTTGCTCAGGCCTGGACTGCCCTGTCATACAGCACAGTGTAACATGAAGACTACATTTCTTTTTTCTTCCCCGAAGTGACAGATGCTTCACTTGTGATGTCAAGCGCTCGGTCGAAGGTCAATTGATTAATTTGTCTGCAGCTGTCTGACAATCGTGAGGTCTTGGTGTTGAGGGGGGGG
>NC_045737.1:5681212-5689184 GCF_008692095.1 Etheostoma spectabile
GTGTGTGTGTGTGTGGTTGTGGTGTGTGTGTGTGTGTGTGGTGTGTGTGTGTGGTGTGGTGGTCTCCCCTCTCTAGCACAGATGGTTTTCAGGATGTCTAGTGCTGAGCAGCCTTGAGATTTATATGGGTTGACCAATTGAACCACCCTTCTATAGTGCCGTCGCGCCACACATCTGACACATGATCTGACCACTCAGAACTCTTCCCTTAGCAACTTTACAGAGAGTTCAGAACGGAAGCAATGGAGTAGAAAAGAGAAGAGGATGGGAGTGATATAGGTATGAATGGGTCATGTAGAGAAAGATGAAGGAGAAAGAGAAGATATGGGAGTGAAAATGCAAAAGGAAAGGGGGGAAAGAGAGGAGGTGTGAATGTCCTCGGGGAAAAAGCGAACGTGAACATCCATCATTACTGTGGCCCGCAGGTGTCCTGTAAAGCCACAACTTTAACTTGACGCTCCCATCACATTCCTCCGGTCGGCCTCAAACCACATGCACACCCAAACACACTTCACACACATTTTACTGGCAATCCCCCAACAGCTTACACTGAAAATGAACTCTAATGCACCACACATCCCCATTATTGAGAACCACTTCACTCACTTACATTACAGCTCACATACTGGATCTGGTCAAAATGCTTACAGACACCTCTGTATATACAACAGCTCACATGCATGCAAGGAAACACATGTATTCTTTGTTTTTGCATTTTTCCGGGGCATATTTTACTCTGTAAAGACAAAAATCACAATCACTGAGGTTTCACTAACAGCCATTTGAATGCGCTGTAAAACATCAATCTGGAATAATAAGTCTTTTTGTTTAATAACAACACTTGATAGTGATGATGTTTGTGAACTTGAAAATGTTACTTTGATTGATTTATAGTATAATTTATAAACTTAAGAGCTTTTTGTACATTTCTTTGTATATCTAAGGTTGCCTTTTGCAACGACAAAGTGAAAATTGATAACTGGTTTAATTAACTATGTTTTAGCTATTGTGTAAGATAATCTTGAGTGTAAATGTATTGCTATGTCAGGCTCCCCCTTAACAGCGACTTAGCCTGTCCTCATGTTCAGCGTACTCTACAACAGGGATGGCTGTTTCACCTTGTCTGCCACGGTTGCAGATTTCTTTGGGCACTTTGCAGAATGATTGTCACCTGTCAGAACATGAATGTGAGGGGCAGGCTAACAAGGTCCTCAAAATCCATCCCTGCTGTATAGTCAAGTAGAGTTTGCACTGAGTTAGCACACTCAAAACAATTAAATAAACTGGCCACACAATAACTCTGCGCAATAACAGAGGGCAGGGTGAGTGAGGGCCTGTGTTAGAAACAAACAGGGTGCATATAAATGCCTACGATGTCAAAAGAGTGCAGTACGTCAACGCAACATCTCAGCTGGCTGCACTGTGTACCTAATGTGTTTCCTTTTTTTTCTTTTTTTTTAAAGAAAGAACTTTGTCAAGTTGAACAATGGTGAGGATTTTTGACAGTTATAGGAAGAGGCTGTGAGAGAGGGGTTTGTCACAATGAGGACTTGTCAGCACAACGCAGGTGCGCTCTGTGAATCCTTACATGTAACTCCAGCTAAAGATCAGCTGTCTTTGCATCGATGCCTCAGATCAAAGATATTGGTCGAACAAAGAGAAGAAAAACTGGAGGAAGAACAACTGCTGTATGAACGGACACCTCAGAAAAGGAGGAACTGACAATCACAGACTTCTCTCTTTCTCCCTCTTCTTCAAGTGACCTACTGTAAAATAGACTACTCAACCAACTTCCCTCTTCTATGCTGCCTATACTGTACGTGATAGTCTTAAACCTTGGTCTCTAGAAGTGCTACTTTTTTTTTGTAAAATGAAATAACAGCGAGAGGAATGAACAAAATACATGTACAAATGTGAATAAGCTGCTGAAAGAAATAAGCGTCGCTAACTGCTGTGTCCGAGACTGTGTCAGTATCTAGATTGTGATATTTTCTTCTTTTTGTCTTAGAAGTGGAGGGCAGAGAAATTGGTTAGGTGCGTGGGACTCACAAATACACAAAATGACATGCAGCTGCCCCTAGATTTGTTTGCTCATTCTCCTGGTTGCGTGTGTGTGTGTGTGGAGAAGATTAATGCCAGAGTGTGTCAGGAGGGGTCCGAAATCAGTTCACCAATTCATGATAAATGACGTTACCCAGTCTTTTGGGACTGAGGATGGCATTATGGCAGCTAAGATTTATGGAATCACTCAATTGCTTTATTTATGATTAAAATACACCTTCTCTAAACATTACTTCAGCTTACTTCAGCCTGTGTTTTACAGAAGTATATCAACAATATTAATAGATATTTTCTTTTGCCTATCACCTCACTATATCATAAATATCAGGCTTAGTTTGAGCTAAATGTGACTCACATATTCCTCATGCAGATACACATCACAACTTTTAGTGTGTTATGATCCATATCACATGTAATCCCTCTCTCTCTTTCTCGCTTGTTATCTCTCTCTTGCTCTCTCTCTCTGTCTCTCTCTCTCTCTCCCTCACAAAAGCTAATAGAGCTGAAATATCGTAAAGGTCATCTTTAAGATTTCTTTTGTTCTCGGATGCTTCCGGAATCTCTAAGCCCTAAAGAATGCAATACCACAAAAACTGCTTAACTACTGCAAAAAAAGAAAAATTAAACTGTGATTTGCTGTATGCAGCATCTCTGTTTTTCAGTATTTTTTCTGTTCTGTGCTATTTGTCTTTGTGTTTAGAGGGTTTAGCTGCTGCCACCGTGGTAGCAAAATGTTTTGTGGATGGACAGAGGGCAAAACAATATAATGTATGAAAGAGATGTTAAAATGTTTTTTTCAATGCCTAGAAATTCTCCTCAAAATGTAAGAAACATCTTTATTGCGAAGCACACAAGGTAATTAAATGCTGAATATGGTCTGATTGAAGAAGCCGATGTCTGTCTTTGCAAGTAGGTTGTTGTTTGGTGTAAAGCAAAGGTTTCAATGCCATCCACTTGTGCTCAGCAGGTGAACACACACACACACACACACACACACACACACACACACACACACACACACACACACACACAACACCACAGGGAACTTTACAGTCCATACGTTGCTGATGGAAGTGATTGCAGAGTCAAATTGTAATGATATGATCATATGAGTTCTCTCTGAAAGTGGACCAGTCTGTCGTGATACAATGTAATTAATAAAGTGTTATGTCACATCAAAAGTCCCACAAGTGAATATACTGTTGTGTGTGTGTGTGTGTGTGTGTGTGTGTGTGTTGTGTGTGTGTGTGTAAAGTGAGCTTTGTAAAAAAACAGACGTCCTTGGGCATGCTCAGGGCAATGTGAAAGTAACAGAAAAATACGCTTCAGTCAGACTTCAGTCAATTTAGTGAGTATATATATATTTGAGTGATGCCAAACCTCTCCCATTCAAGTAATCCCAATATAATTCTAGTGTCTTTTAAGAAAAAACACTTGCTTAGTTTGCAGATTAGGAGTGAGTGCGGGCTTTTGCAGGGAATTGTACAAGCAAATTGGACAGGAGAGTACATCTAAATCCCTGATGTAATTAAGCAACAGCTGAATTAATATGTTATTTTTACACAAAGCTCTGTCTCCAATTTATCTTTTAATAAAAACGTCATTGGAAAGGAAATGAGAAATGCACAAGGCGGCAGAAAATTCACCTTGGTGTGTGTGGGTAGATGAGGAGGAAGCAAAGTAGACTCAGCAAACTGTGTGTGTGTGTGTGTGTGTGTGTGTGTGTGTGTGTGTGTGTGTGTTGTGTGGTGGTGTGTGTGTGTGTGGTAAACAAGTGGTAGTAGTGCTTTCCTTGGTGTACAGTGGAGAATCCCTGTACTCAGCACTTCAGCCTCATAAATAACACTTTTAATCAACGGACACGCACACACACTCCAGTAAGGCTGAGAGAGGCTGTAAAAGCTGATCTACTGTATGTCTTGGTAAGACAAACGCAGAAGACAAGTGAGAGGCATCTTGTTGGTTTAGTTTTAAATCCTAAACAACTTTGTCACAACACCTCCCCTGCTGTCTGCCTAAACACAGCATTACTACAATTTCCATTAAAGTTCCCATATTATGAAAAAAAAAAACTGTGAAAGATAAAAATAAAAACAGATAAAACACAAGGATAAAAGTTACAGTGCAGTATAATAAATTAGACATTAAAGAAATTAACATAATTTAAAGAAAGGGAACATCTAAAAGAAAGGTCTTCAGCCTTGATTTAAAAGAACTGAGAGTAGCTGTGGATCTTTAGTTTTCTGGGAGTTTGTACCAGATATGAGGAGCATAGAAATTGAACGCTGCTTCACCCTGTTTAGTTCTGACTCTGGGGACAGAAAGTAGACCTGTCCCAGATGACCTGAGAAGGCATGGGGGGTCCTAGTCTAGTATTAGATCAGAAATGTATTTTGGCCCTAAACGTTTAGTGATTTGTAAACTAGCAAAAGTACTTTGAAATCAATTCTTTGAGGTACAGGAAGCCAGTGTAAAGACTTCAGAACTGGAGTGATGTGATCCAGTCTCTTGGTCTTAGTGAGGACCCGAGCAGCAGCGTTCTGAATCAGCTGCAGCTGTCTGATTGATTTTTAGGGAGACCTGTAAAGACACCGTTACAGTAGTCAAGTCTACTGAAGATGAAAGCATGGACAAGTTTTTCCAAATCCTGCTGAGACAGAAGTCCTTTAACCCTTGATATATTCTCAAGGTGATAATAGACTGACTTTGTAATTGTTTAAATGTGGCTGTTAAAATTCAGGTCAGAGTCCATGACTTGTCTGTTGTTTTTAACATTGTTGTTTGAAGCTGAGCGCAGACTTTTAATCGTTCCTCTTTTGCTCCAAAAACAACCACCTCAGTTTTTCCTTCATTTAATTTCAGAAAGTTCTGCTCCAGTTGTTAATTTGTTCAATGCACTTGGTCAGTTTTGTATTGGACTATAGTCCCCTGGCGATAAGGTTAGTCAATTTGTGTGTCGTCCGCATTACTGTGGTAACTTATTTTGCTGTTTTCCATAATCTGGGCCAGTGGAAGCATGTAATGTTAAACAGAAGGCCCCAGAATGGAGCTTTGGAACTCCGCACGTCATATTTGTAGCTCAGAGCATAATTACCTGTTGACACAAAGTAATCCCTATTCTGTAAGTAGGAGTCAAACTAGTTTAGTACTAAGCCAGAAAGGCCAACCCAGTTTTCAATCGGTCTAGTAATATGTCATGGTCGACCGTGTCAAATGCAGCACTGAGATCAAGTAAGTAGCTAAAACAGAGACCCAACACACAGTGGTGAAAGAGGACTGCAGCAATGTGCAGTACAACAATACATGAGTTTTTTTGGAAATGAAACCATGTAAAGCTATTCTGGCAGCTGTGGAAAAGTGGTAGAGCGGTTGCCTGCCAATTGGAAGGTTGTGGTTCAATCCCTGCAGTCCCATGTCGAAGTGTTCTTGGGCAAGACACTGAACCCCGAGTTGCCCCCGATGCTGTGCATCGGAGTGTGTGTGTGTGAGTGTATATCTGATGAGCAGGTGCACCTTGTACGGCAGCCTCGGCCCACGTGTATGAATGTGTGTGAATGGTGAATGTATGATGTAAAAGCGCTTTGAGTATCGTTAAGACTGAAAATGCTATATAAATACGGCACATTTAACTTTGGTACAACCTCAAAATACAATTCTAAACCTGAAAATGAGCATAATATGGGCGCTTTAATACATGCTTAACCTCAGTCTAAAATGATCTTCTGTGAGGGAAAGGGATACGTATAAGTAGGCGAGACTAGAGGACTCCACAGAAGTTTAGAAGTAATATAAGTAATTTCTTTAAATATTTAATTAAAACTAAAACAAATTTGTAAGTATTTAAATAATCTGCTTTTGGCAGATTTATGTTGGCGTGAAGGTTGAATTTGGATTCTGGGGCCTGAGCTTGACTGTGTTACAGCTTGATCCAGATCCATACATGTTTTCAGACTATACATTTTTTTGAATAAAATCTTGTGTAGGATAGCTTTTCCACAAAAGTTCAATTAAAAGGTGAAAAAATTGAAAAAAATACCAAATTTGAATCGGCAAATTTATCATTTAAAATGTTTTCTGGACACAGATGAACTCCGGCCTATTCTCAGTGTACATGCATTGGGTTTCAGGTTTCCACATAGGACGTGTGTGGAAGTTGCATATCAAACCACAACTGGCTTCCCAAACGTTTGTGATGTCACACAAAACCCTTCCCCAGATGAACTGTGAAAACAGCCTTCTGTGGCAAGAGAGACAAGAAGAATGTTGTCATTTTTTTGCAATGTAGCATTGGTTGTCTCCACTACATACATGCAAGGTGCGATTTCTGAAAAGGTTTTTGAAACATTTTTATTGTTTAAAATAAATCATGAACCACAGTAGCCTACAAGACTGTGAAGAGAATAATAGAATAATGTCAACTTTAATGAAAACGATTTTGGAACTTAAACACTGCATTTTCAAGAAATATTTAATTTTTTTTTTTTTTTCAGTCTGAACCCAGCAAGAAAAACCACATTTCTGAGTGGAAGGGGACTTTAATTTCACACCTGAAACTTAAAACTCACTCTGCCACAGCAAGTCATCAACTGCAAGCATATCATTAAACATATAATTGTCAAATCAGGCTCGTCTTAATCGGGTACTAACACCACCTAAAAAAAGACCATTATTGCCAATTGCCTTCCTGCCTTTTCCCATTGCATCTGTTTGTAGGTCAAGAAAGTTTGTAAAAAAGGCTGCATTATATCAAAATGTCATCTATAAGTATGAATGACAACTATAACTAACGAGAGAAGTGGATGCACACACCCAAAACCTCATTACAGGACAAAAAGGAGAGACCTTGCAAGGGCTTCACTGAATGAGGGATCCACATCAGATGGTCCGGCCTACCTAAGCAGGTAAACAAAGAAATGAGACTGATAACTAATATGATCTAAACATGTACACAGAATAAACACAATAACAAAACTCTGAGCCTATCAAATAAACATTGGCATTATTATCAACAAGGTTTGAGGGGAAGACAGGTGTAGAGATTTTGAGTAGCAAGGAGGAAAGCTGACGCTGCCCATGTCTAGATATGTATTTGATGTTTGGAAAATCCTGTACGAGCGACTTTTAAACAGGACAAGATGAAGGATGAGGATAACATAAGGTCATTGTTAGTTTCTGTACTGTGTTTTAAGCATTAACCGGACTGAATTGCTTGTTGAGTTTGTTGGAGTCAAGGTGGAGTTTGGAGCTGAGTGGCATCGACTCTCTTTAATAGTTTTGAAGAAGGGTACCTACTGTTGAATGTTTTGGTGCCCCTTCAAGCCAAAAAAGTGGAAGCCAATGTTGATGATGAGGAAAAAACACACCTTTGGACTTTTTTTTTTTAATAATTGGGAGAAATGCTTATGTCAAGACAAATATAAGGATTTGTGTCAATGAACCTTGTTTCTAACGGCAAAAAGCTGCTGCTACTTAAAAACTGTATCTGATAACATTCCAAATGGAGCTCAAAGTCTGACAAAGCCTCTTGATGAGTGGTGACACCCAAAGGTGATCTAACCTACATCTAAACCCTACAAACCCTCAAACCCTACAACCCTACAAAGACAACAACCATTTCCGCCAAGAAAAAAGGACCTCCAAGCCGGGGGGCTTAGTGTCTCTAAGAACATGGTGTACATCAAAGGCTCAGTAATGGTGCCTCTGCCCTAATACCATACTATTAGCATAGACTCACCCAGAAAGATCTAACAAGCAGCAGAGGAGCAACTGTTGCTCGGAGGAAATGTGTCATTATCACAGCAACATAGCTGAGACGGACAATGGTTGAGCCAGACAATGGCGAGGGAGACCAAAGCGGCCCTCACAAAATACATGGGACCAATTAGATTTTAGGGAACGACAATGTAGGCTA
>NC_045737.1:5689209-5690009 GCF_008692095.1 Etheostoma spectabile
CACATGATCAGCAACACACATCACCAAGTGCTTTACACTAAACCAACAAATAAAACACAGCAGAAACGGTGAACAGAAGAACGTAGATACTGACTATAAAAACAGATAAAACAAAAGAATAAAAGTTACAGAGCAGTATACATAAGATTAGACATTAAAGACAACTTAACCATAATGTTATAAGTAACACATCTAAAAGAAAGGTCTTCAGCCTTGATTTAAAAGAACTGAGAGTAGCTGTGGATCTTTAGTTTTCTGGGAGTTTGTACCAGATATGAGGAGCATAGAAATTGAACGCTGCTTCACCCTGTTTAGTTCTGACTCTGGGGACAGAAAGTAGACCTGTCCCGAGAAGGCATGGGGGGTCCTAGTCTAGTATTAGATCAGAAATGTTCTTTGGCCTAACGCTTTTAGTGATTTTAACACTAGCAAAAGTACTTTGAAATCAATTCTTGAGGTACGGAAGCCAGTGTAAAGACTCAAACTGGAGTTGATGTGATCCGTCTCTTGGTCTTAGTGAGGACCGAGCAGCAGCGTTCTGAATCAGCTGCAGCTGTCTGATTGATTTTTAGGGAGACCTGTAAGACACCGTTAGTAGTCAAGCTACTGAAGATATGGACAAGTTTTTCCAAATCCTGCTGAGACAGAAGTCCTTTAACCCTTGATATATTCTCAAGGTGATAATAGACTGACTTTGTAATTGTTTAAATGTGGCTGTTAAAATTCAGGTCAGAGTCCATGACTTGTCTGTTGTTTTTAACATTGTTGTTTGAAGCTGAGCGCAGACTTTTAATCGTTCC
>NC_045737.1:5690019-5699428 GCF_008692095.1 Etheostoma spectabile
TGCTCCAAAAACAACCACCTCAGTTTTTCCTTCATTTAATTTCAGAAAGTTCTGCTCCAGTTGTTAATTTGTTCAATGCACTTGGTCAGTTTTTGTATTGGACTATAGTCCCCTGGCGATAAGGTTATGTCAATTTGTGTGTCGTCCGCATTACTGTGGTAACTTATTTTGCTGTTTTCCATAATCTGGGCCAGTGGAAGCATGTAGATGTTAAACAGAAGAGGCCCCAGAATGGAGCTTTGGGGAACTCCGCACGTCATATTTGTATGCTCAGATGTATAATTACCTGTTGACACAAAGTAATCCCTATTCTGTAAGTAGGAGTCAAACTAGTTTAGTACTAAGCCAGAAAGGCCAACCCAGTTTTCCAATCGGTCTAGTAATATGTCATGGTCGACCGTGTCAAATGCAGCACTGAGATCAAGTAAGTAGCTAAAACAGAGACCCAAACACACAGTGTGAAAAGAGGATCTGCAGCAATGTGCAGTACAACAAATACATGGAGTTTTTTTGGAAAATGAAACCATGTAAAGCTATTCTGGGGCAGCTGTGGAAAAGTGGTAGAGCGGTTGCCTGCCAATTGGAAGGTTGGTGGTTCAATCCCTGCAGTCCCATGTCGAAGTGTTCTTGGGCAAGACACTGAACCCCGAGTTGCCCCCGATGCTGTGCATCGGAGTGTGTGTGTGTGAGTGTATATCTGATGAGCAGGTGGCACCTTGTACGGCAGCCTCGGCCACAGTGTATGAATGTGTGTGAATGGTGAATGTATGATGTAAAAGCGCTTTGAGTAGTCGTTAAGACTAGAAAAGTGCTATATAAATACAGCACATTTACATTTGGTACAACCTCAAAATACAATTCTAAACCTGAAAATGAGCATAATATGGGCGCTTTAATACATGCTTAACCTCAGTCTAAAATGATTCTTCTTGAGGGAAAAGGGATACGGTATAAGTAGGCGAGACTAGAGGACTCCACAGAAGTTTAGAAGTAATATAAAGTAATTTCTTTAAATATTTTAATTAAAACTAAAACAAATTTGTAAGTATTTAAATAATCTGCTTTTTGGCAGATTTATGTTGGCAGTGAAGGTTGAGATTTGGGATTCTGGGGCCTGAGCTTGACTGTGTTACAGCTTGATCCCAGATCCATACATGTTTTCAGACTATAACATTTTTTTGAATAAAATCTTGTGTAGGATAGGACTTTTCCACAAAAGTTCAATTAAAAGGTGAAAAAATTGAAAAAAATCCAAATTTATGAATCAGCAAATTTATCATTTTAAATGTTTTCTGGACACAGGATGTAACTCCGGCCTATTCTCAGTGTACATGCATTGGAGGTTTCAGGTTTCCACATAGGACGTGTGTGGAAGTTGCATATCAAACCACAACTGGCTTCCAAACTAGTTGTGATGTCACACAAAACCCTTCCCCAGATGAACGTGAAAACAGCCTTCTAGTGGCAAGAGAGACAAGAGAAGAAATGTTGTCATTTTTTTGTCAATGTAGCATTGGTTGTCATCCACTACATACATGCAAGGTGCGATTTCTGAAAAGGGTTTTTGAAACATTTTTATTGTTTAAAATAAATCATGAACCACAGTAGGCCTACAAAGACTGTGAAGAGAATAATAGAATAATTGTCAACTTTAATGAAAACGATTTTGGAACTTAAACACTGCATTTTCAAGAAAATATTTAATTTTTTTTTTTTTCAGTCTGAACCCAGCAAGAGAAAACCACATTTCTGAGTGGAAGGGGACTTTAATTTCACACCTGAAACTTAAAACTCACTCTGCCACAGCAAGTCATCAACATGCAAGCATATCATTAAAAACATATAATTGTCAAATCAGGCTCTGTCTTAATCTGGTACTAACACCACCTAAAAAAAGACCATTATTGCCAATTGCCTTCCTGCCTTTTCATCATTGCATCTGTTTGTAGGTCAAGAAAAAGGATTTTGTAAAAAAGGCTGCATTATATCAAAATGTCATCTATAAGTATGAATGACAACTATAACTAACGAGAGAAGTGGATGCACACACCCAAAACCTCATTACAGGACAAAAAGAGAGAGACCTTGCAAAGGGCTTCACTGAATGAGGGATCCCATCAGAATGGTCCGGCCTACCTAGAGCAGGTAAACAAAGAAATAAGAGACTGATAACTAAATGGAATCTAAACAATGTACACAGAATAAACACAATAACAAAACTCTGAGCACTATCAAAATAAACATTGGCATTATTATCAACAAGGTTATGAGGGGAAGGACAGGTGTAGAGACATGTTTGAGTAGCAAGGAGGAAAGCTGACGCTGCCCAGTCTGATATGATGATGATTTGATGTTTGGAGAAAATCCTGTACGAGCGACTTTTAAACAGGACAAAGATGAAGGATGAGGATAACATAAGGTCATTGTTAAGTTTCTGTACTGTGTTTTAAGCATTAACCGGACTGAAATGGCTTGTTGAGTTTGTTGGAGTCAAGGTGGAGTTTGAGCTGAGTGGCATCGACTCTCTTTAATAGTTTTGAGAGAAAGGGTACCTACTGTTGAATGTTTTGGTGCCCCTTCAAGCCAAAAAAGTGGAAGCCAAGGTATTGATGATGAGGAAAAAACACACCTTTGGACCTTTTAATTTTAAATAATTGGGAGAAATGCTTATGTCAGACAAATATAAGAGTTGTGTCAATGAACCTTGTATTCTAACGGCAAAAAAGCTGCTGCTACTTAAAAACTGTATCTGATAACATTCCAAATGGAGCTCAAAGTCTGACAAAAGCCTCTTGAATGAGTGGTGACATCCGCAAAGGTGATCTAACCTACATCTAAACCCTACAACCCTACAAACCCTACAACCCTACAAAGACAACAACCATTTCCAGCCAAGGAAAAAAGGACCTCCAAGCCGGGGGGCTTAGTGTCTCTAAGAAGCATGGTGTACATCAAAGGCTCAGTAATGGTGCCTCTGCCCTAATACCATACTATTAGCAGTAGACTCATCCCAGAAGATCTAACAAGCAGCAGAGGAGAGCAACTGTTGCTCGGAGGAAATGTGTCATTATCACAGCAACATAGGCTGAGACGGAACAATGGTTGAGCCAAGACAATGGCGAGGAGAGCCAAAGCGGCCTCACAATGACATGGACCAATTAGAGATTTTAAGGGAACGACAGGCAGTCATTAGTGGTAACTCCCTCGCTGCTGCACCTGTGTGATGGCATCATCGACACCATGTGGAGGAGTTTATTTGTATGTGGATGTGTTCCCCTACCAGTGTGTGAGTTTGTGTGCAAGTGATTTATCATTGTTCCCTGCTGCAAATAGCACAATAAAGCATTGTGAATGTGTTTTGCATTAAGGCTTTCTTCCATCTGAATATTATGATTTTCTTTTAACCGTATTCAACTGAAAGTAACGGAAGAAGAAGAGGAGGTGCCATTGCAAAATAGATGACGGAGATAGTGGAAGGAGAAGTACATCCTTTATCTTTAGTTTTCTATACTGTTTGGTTTTGCTTTACAATGGCACTGTTTAGAATTTGTCACTGTTTTGTAAACATTACTTATCTTTTTCAATTGTATCCATTACTTATATTTCTTTATCTTATTTGTATATATATATATATATATATATATATATATATATATATATATATATATATATATATATGTGTGTGTTGTTCATGTCCTTTTTGCACGGTGGGTTGGAGAGAAACCTACTGTATGTTTAATGCTCTTTATGTCTGGTACATATTGCAGAATTGGCAATAAAGTTGACTTGACTCAATCCTGCGTATGTCAGGCTTTATCCCAGCACTGGGAAGCCAGACTAATTCAACTCTTCTTTTCTAAGAGGGCAAACCTTGTTTCATCTTTCAAATCATACCTAGTCTTATTTTAATACTAAAAAAGTTACACGTCACAACACATTAACTTTAATTAGTTACATCTAATTAAAAATCCTGATCTTTCCCTAGCCTTAACCAAAGTCCTTTTGTTGCCTAAACCTAACCCATTCCGGACCAAAACACATAGAGCTTCATTTCCTCCAAAGTTACTCCAACTGAACATGACCGTGGCAAAAAACTACATTACCTGTAAAACAAATCGGTAGTACATAAATATAATATTGAGTAGACAGGCTTGATTTTTTTTCCCCTCACAGTCTGCTGGTGCCACAACAGAAAGAATTTCTCCTTTTCCCAGGTTTTCTGTTGGATTGTTAAGTGCAGGTAAAACGCATGATGTGGCTGGAAAACGATTCGAAGCAATGGATCACTTAAAACCAAAACAGAAAGTATTAGATACAGACGCAGATATTAGGGTGGCTGAACAAATACTGATATGATTACAAACAACAACTCTGCAGATCCTTCAAATGAATTCCATTAAAAACAGGCACTCTCAAACACACAAGTATGCTCTCTCCCAGAGGACACCATCAAAATGAAAAACATAGACAAACAGGACAACCTCATGAACGAGAGCCATTCCTCATCTTCTGTCTCCTCCTGCAAGAGTTTCCTGTCCCACTGAAACAGAAGAGCCAGTGGCTTTATCAAGATTTATGAGCTAAATCATTATTGGAAATATAAGACACTTGTTGGGAGATGGGAAGAGGATGGGGGGGGGGGGGGGGGAGAGAGAGAGATGATGCTGGCTGGAGTAGACAAGAAAAAAGGGAGAAAGAGTAGACAGAGTGAGAGAAAACAGAAAAAGGGATGAAAGGAGAATGACAAGCCGAGGAAGATAGGAGGATTTTGTAAGAACAGATGTCTAGACTTGATCAAAAAAAAAGAATCTTCAGTACTATCTGTTATGCTCCTGCTGTTTTCCTCTCTAAATGTGCTGACATCCCATTTGAAAGCTGTTATCAAGTGAAACACCAAAAACAAGCAGAAGTGCAGCAGCGATAAAGGGCTGAATAGACTGGAGACAAATGGAAAATGAGGTGAATCTCAAAGTCCATCAGCCACAGCTGATATATTACACGACCCCTACTGATAATAATGCATTTATTCTACTCTGTTCAGATGGGTTTTTTCACTCGGGAAAACAACAATAACACACCCCATAAAAGATGGAAAGCTGAGACAAAACAACACACAAATCATCGTATTACATGAATCACAAGAGGAGCTATAGGTCAAAAGGTTTAGGAGCAGAAGAAATGAGGAAAAGGCAAAATATACAGTACATATAGTACTTAAACATGAATGGGCAGTATTAATCTCATCTCTTTTAGTTAGCAGTCATGTAAGTGGGATAATGTAAAGTGAGCCGGTCATTATCGCGAGCTGGTTTATAACAAGTTGAACTGCATCGGGGTCCTGCATCGCCCTGTCAGGGTTCGCAATGATGACCCGCTCGCTCTACATTATCTCTTACTTGGCATAGAGACAGCAAAAGTCAGTTTTACTGATTTTAGGGGGAGTCAGAAGAGCCATTTCTTTTTTTGCATTTAAGATGCATGATTTGACAAATCTTACCCTGTTACCCTGGAAATCCAGAGTTCTCCAAGAGATCAATTTGAATTTGCTCAGCAAGTGCAGCCAGATGCGAGCTAAACAAATGACGACAGATTCATCTACCAGTTAGCTCTGCTGGTAGCTAAGTATATGGTAGGGTGACCAAACATCCTCTTTTGAACAGACATGTCCACTTTTTAAGTACTGTCTGGGGTGTCCGGTGGGGTTTATAAATTCATGAAAATATCAGTTTTTCACTGTTTTTCACTGTTTTAGACCATCAGCATTAAGCGTGTACTTAAATTGACTGACGCTTTGCACACTATCACTACGGTACTTTGTTGCGTGATGTAATTCCTGGGAGGCTGCCTTATATATATTATATTTTGTCATATGTTATGCTAGCACATTTGTTTCAGTCTCTAATAAAGGTGCTGGAGATCTCAAAGCTCACATGGACACCAAGAAACCTTATCTTATTAAATTAAAAAAGGTTTAGAGAGATATTTAGTTGAAGCTGGATTTTGAAGCTGACGCAGAATAGGTCATATTTAGAACATCAATTCATATTTATTTATTTGAAAAGAGAGCTATTATTTTTGTTTTAGGTTGTTACAGATTATAGTTTATTACATAAGTTATTTTGTACCATTGAGGCATAATGAAGCATGTTCATTAACCTCTGAGAAGCCTGCCCTGGGATGCATTCCTATGCCCCAGTGTGTTGTTTCTAACTGTTTGTGACTGTTATGTTCACATTTTGGTTCTGAATATAAAAATAAAAATTTGATCACAAAAAAACCTCTGAGAAGCCTGTCTGAATTTGTGTCTCAACCTGCAACCTCTTTTTTGGAAATCAAAGTATGGTCACCCCAGTATATGGGGCTCTGGATACGTCACCCCGTGTGTTATTGTGATTGGTCGTAGTGTTATCCAATTGCGTGCAGTGAGATTTTCAAATGCACGCTTAAATATCTTCAGGGCTGATGAGGAAAGTTAGAACAGGTGTGTAGATGAGTGGGGCAGTCAGGTGCTGGGTAAAAGGAGCGAAAGTCCAAGGGCATCTAGTGGATGGATGGAAAATGGCAACAAAGGGGCCTGGGGGAAACCTCATGGCTTATTTAGTAGCTGATCTTGAGTTTTTAGTCACATGATCCTCATTAATAGATACAGTTTGCTTAGTTTTTGTGGGATTGCAGATGTTCAAATTTCTGTATTTATTTCCAAGCACTTCTCATCCATGTTGGTTTAAAAGTTTTATCAAGGTTCAAGTTTTAGTGTAACTATATGTTGTCTAAACACGTGGATCCAGGCCTCTAAAATATATCAAACTTTGGAGTTTTAAATGTTTTCCAGTAATAGACGTTGCACAGCCTTCAAGCCCCTCAAACCCCGTTCTCACTGGACAGAGAAACTGATGGACTAACATCGGCTTCTGTCTTTAGTGGGAAAGGTTACTGCATTAATTTCCGGGACAAATGACTTTGCATTAGTCAGGTATCGGCTTCAGCTTTGATCAGCAGTAATGGAACCATGACATGACATATGGCGCAAAGCTGATGCTAGTTGCTTCTGTTGGTGACAAAGCGACTCTTTGTCATCTCAAATTTTGTCCATCTCCATGCAACCAACTCTGGAACATCGTTTCATATCAGTCGGAACCGAAATGCTTTTACCTATTTTTAACAGGTTTTCCTACGTTTACAAAAACCACATATACGCGCTAATTTTGGATGGGTACAGGTTATAACAGGATGTGTAGGTAGAAAGGAGGTAGACAGTGTCAGAGTTGTCAAAAATATTCACATTCATTACTCAAGTAGAAGTATAGATACCAGGGTTTAAAAAGACTTCTGTGGAAGTTGAAGTATCAACTCAAGCTTGTTACTCAAGTAAAAATGTAAAAGGTTTCAAAACTTCTTAAAGTATTAAAGGAAAGTGAGGGGGAAAAAATATCAACATGACTTGTCAAATTAGACGGCGAGTTTTGGAAACAATTAGTTGGTGGTACTTGGGCACCCAGAGCTTGCAGCGTTTTTTGCATCCAACCATTTCAAAAAAATCTTCCACGTACAGCCAGGGATGTAGATGGGTTGGCTGGTCGTCCTGGCTACCAACTTTGGTTAGGACATTTAGTACTAGGCTACATACGTCTAATGGAGTGTGACATGATTTGGGTCATGTGCAGGTGCAATCAAATTCACTCTATCCGGATGGCGTTATGCTTTCCGGATAGAGATTATGCTTTCCTTCCAAAATAGTAAGCTGTAGGCTGAATAAAGCTGATAACTTGTGTTTTTACTGAGCTTACTATGATAGATGTGTTGAAGCCATTTCAATCATGAGAGACTTCATCTAAGTTGAATAATCATTTATTTTAGAAGAATTAAGAATAAAGAATTTGATAAGAGTCTTTGATGAATAGACCCCATGTCCCATAGTGTAGTATATTTAGAGGGTGGCGATGCCGTGATTAATTCAGGACATTCCCCCTGGGTCTAAACACAGGTAGTGGTGGTGAAGAAGAGCTGCTAACGTGGATGACTGGAGGTGAAGGGGTGGAGGTGGGTCCCATCCGTTTGTAGTTGAATGACAACTGACAGCAGCAGAGAGGAGAATGGATTTTAAAGTTTGACAGCCAGGATGTGATTGGCTAAGAGAGACCTGCAAGACCTGGTTGGACTACTTTGAGTGAATGTCCACAGAGTTGAAGCCGGAGGGAGAAAGAGAGGCAGAGAGAGATGAGAACGGATCAGTGAGTAAAAGGAGACTTCCTAATTGAACTACCAAACTTAACTTTTGTTTTTTTTACACTGCGGGAAGTCTGTGATGTCGGGTGTGGTCAGAGGTGCAACAAACATGAGCTAAATCCCAAAGATGTTAAACTGTTCCTTTAATGTCACATGCACAATAGAGATACAACTAATTCTGATAATTATATTAAGCCCAGTTAACTAGACAAACTAATGTAGTCTAATTTGTCAAGTCCATCCCTTTGTTAGGACAACATCGTCTGTTTTTTGATCTCCTCATTTCAACTTTAAATTCTGGCCCATCTGTTCTGTAGAGATCTGCTGAATATCTAATAGTACTGATACAACAACTTTAATCAAAATTCAAACAGTGAGGTGCTTGATAAATGCCAGCCCTCATTATTTTGCAGCTTGTGCGACCTTTAATGAGCTTAGCATCTGTCCATTGAACAACACAACACTTTACTCACTGCTCACTGCTGTGCCACGTGTTTTTGCAAATTAAATCAAGTGTGTCTGCAACTGCCTTATGTTCATGTGACTGACTGATGAATTGATGTAAGTGACGCAAACTGAACTAAATCAGCTTAATTTGCCCTTTCTGAATTTAAAAAAGTATGACTTGTATTTCCTTTTGTACACCAAGATGTCTGAAGGAAGGGTAAAGGGTAGATACTGAAATACTGGGAGAAAAGATGAAAATACACTGTTTGTTAATAGGTTACAATAAGTACAAAGAAAAGAGGGAGCAATCGAGGCCACAAAACTAGAGAAAACATTCAATCGAACAAAGGAAAAATAGCAAGAGAGCAATAATAAGCAGGGGAAGAAAATAAGACCAAATTCAAACCAGGTGCAGACAGTGCAATCAAGCATCAGGAGCCAACAACAGAAAACACAAGGGAGCCTGATGCAGAGAGAGAGAGCCAGCGAACGAGGGATGGGCTTTTGATGGAGTCTCATCTGGAGTGTTTATGACGAGGCAGCGCCAGCAACGTAATGAGTTGACTGATCAATCTTTTCCTCCATGCCCCGCTGGATCAATAGCACTGTTTTGACATCCTACATTAAGCTCTAACTAATTGCCAGATTGCTAAATGCTTTTAAGAAGGAAGACAAAAAACATAGCAGGGCAATCAATAATGCAATCGCACCAGGGACTCTGCTGCACTGCCCGGGG
>NC_045737.1:5699438-5709705 GCF_008692095.1 Etheostoma spectabile
GGGGGGGGGGGGGCATGTGGTGGTTGGTGTGTGTTTATGTGTGGGAGTGTAGGGAGTGTTAAGGGCCAAACTGTTACCTGGTTCATGAATTATAGGAATCGTGGATGCATCTTATTTGTGCATGACTGGTGTTGGGGCTGCTGGGAGTTGTGGTCAGGAGAAAAGAGTGAAGAGAAGCAATGGTGTGTTTGGGGTTTGAACCTCAGCGGCCTCAGTGGGACAGTTTGTTAGCTCACAGCTCCGTGGCTAAACCACCAAGACTTTAAACAGCACTCCCTGACAGGAGAAGTGAGCCTTAACAGCTTCATTTAATAATGGCTTTGTGTGGATGAATATTAAACAATCCTAAAAACCCTGTACACTACCTTCTCAACACCTTTTTGTTGCCAGCAGTTTTTCTTGGATTAGGGTGGCACCTAAATCATGGTTTCATCTGTCGCCGTGGTCTGGCTCCACACCCTGCTATGCCCTGCTACACCCTACTACTCTCTGCAGTGCCCTGCTATGCTCTCTAGTGCCCTGCTACACCCTGCTACACTCTGCAGTGCCCTGCTACACCCTGCTACGTTCTGCAGTGCCCTGCTACACCCTGCTACGTTCTGCAGTGCCCTGCTACACCCTGCTACTCTTTGCAGTGCCCTGCTATGCTCTCTGGTGCCATGCTACACCCTGCTGCGCTCTGCAGTGCCGCTGCTACTATCAGTTCTTTTAAATCAAGGCTGAAGACCTTCCTTTTTGATGCTGCCTTTCTTTAAATGAATGCTCATTTCTTTCTTATGCTGCACTGTAACTTTTATTCTTGTGTTTTATGTGTCCTAATGTTTCTATTTTGTTTTTAACTGTCTATTCATGTGTCTTATTGATTTTTAATGCTTATGACTTTTAACTGTTTGTACTTGTGTTTTATCTGTTTTAATGATTTTGTGTAAAGCACTTTGAATTGCCCTGTTGCTGAAATGTGCTATACAAATAAAGCTGCCTTGCCTTGCCTGCCTTGCCTTGCTACACTCTGCAGTGCCCTGCTACACCCTGCAGTGCCCTGCTACACCCTGCTACGCTCTGCAGTGCCCTG
The DNA here is from genome assembly GCF_008692095.1 of Etheostoma spectabile. NCBI lineage: Eukaryota > Metazoa > Chordata > Actinopteri > Perciformes > Percidae > Etheostoma > Etheostoma spectabile. The sequence goes on from NC_045737.1 coordinate 5,700,511, forward strand.
CTACACCCTGCTACTCTCTGCAGTGCCCTGCTATGCTCTCTAGTGCCCTGCTACACCCTGCTGCGCTCTGCAGTGCCCTGCTACACTCTGAAGTGCCCTGCTACACCCTGCTACGCTCTGCCACACCCTGCTACTCTCTGCAGTGCCCTGCTATGCTCTCTAGTGCCCTACTACACCCCGCTGCGCTCTGCAGTCCCTGCTACGCCCTGCTACACTCTGCAGTGCCCTGCTATGCTCTCCAGTGCCCTGCTACACCCTGTGACGCCTTGTAGTGCCCAGCTACACCATTAACTACTACAACTACTGTTTCTACTACTACCATTTTTACTATTATTGCCACTGTTCATCACACCACCAACCTGCACCGTCAGACACCACCTACCAACAGCCTAAGTCTGTCCGAGGTTTCTTCCTAAAAGGGAGTTTGTCCTCGCCACTGCTGCACTAAATGCTTGCCCTTGGGCGAATTACTGGAATTGTTGGATCTTTGTAAATTATAGAGTGTTGTCTAGATTGTCTCGAGATAACTTTTGTTATGATTTGATACTATAAATAAAAATGAATTGAGTTGAATTCAAACAGCAGACAGACATCATTAGAGACAAGCTGGTTAACATAGTGGAGAATTTAGCAGATAAGAGCTAAATATTTCCCTAAGGAGTTAATGCATTGGAGTGAAAACTGAACTTACATTCATCAGGTGGTTAGAACTCTAGACTGTCTGCTGGATGCGTAAATAAGTTCATCATATTGTATGTATGTGTATGTCAGTGATGCGTTCACAGCTTGTTTCCGCTTCCTCCAAGTTCTTGAAAAGAAAACAGTTATTGCAGATTTGAAAGTTGAGCTTGACAGATCATTCTTGACCTTGAAAACAGCAACTGAGAAAATGACAAGTTCTCCAAATTATACAAGAAAATATGTTGTTTGCAACTGCCCTGCAGAACACCACATGGTTTTCTGATCTCAGCGGGAACGGATCAGCTAACCCTGCATGCCGACCTTTTGGCTCTTTTGTTCTTTTGTAATGCTGCAATGTTCCAAAATTCTAGGAACTACAGTAACTTGCTGAATACATTGATATCATTACCAAGTTTTAGTCCTGAACAAAACATGTTGGCCTTGGTACCACTCCCCCACCCCCCAGGCAAATCAAAGGACCCACCCACCACCCACCCACCCACCCCCCACCAACACACACACACACACACACACACACACACACACACCACACACACACACACACACACACACACAAACACACACACACACACACACACACACACACACACACACACACACACACACACACCACACACCACACACAGGCATGTAAAACACACACAGAGACCTATAGGAACCATGTGCTTATTCACCCACCTCGTTTCTGTAATCCACATCCCTGAAGGCTATCTTCTCCCCAAAACAAATAGAGAAAGCAAGGGAGACACTTAGAGGAGGGGGTCAGGGACGCATTGGTAGGACAACAACATCGGACAACATTCTCCCTCTTCATCTCCACCTCCGTAAAACAAGTGGTGGATAAAAACCCTTTTTCATTAATTTTTCAGACAAGTGGCCCTTCTCAGGCTGGAGAGCCTCTCCTGTAAAGGTGGTTCATGCATTCCTAACAACGAGGAACACACAGGACATGCCTGGGATTTAAAGTGCAGGTGTAAGCATGGCTGACCTGGGTTGCTTACTATTTTCACAATTGACACAATCCTTTTGACACAGCCCGACTCAAGAACCAGTGGTGAATCATGAAACTAGTTTAAATGAATGAGCATGAAGGACATAACAAATAAAGAGAAGCTGCACATGCACAACTTCTTCTATACATAATTATAATGGCACAGCATATTGGTTTGGTACAATTACCCTGGAACCAACAGTGTCTGTAATGATTTCCGTGAGCTCCCAGACTTGAACTTCAAGCCATGGTGATTTGAATTTCAGAGTGCTGATTATAGGAGAAGCTAATTGCGTGCAAATGATATTATAATGACACTGTTATTGGTCTTGAATTGCTAAACAACTTAGTTTAATATTTTAATTTTGAATATCACTAACGAAACAAATCCAAATTACTATGCCAAAGAGCTGAAATAATAATCAATTGAACGATTAGCACAAAGTCATTTAAGTCCTTTCTTTAAGTAAAAACTACAGCCATATACTGCTTTTAGCTAATTTAATACATGTGATGATTTGCTGCTTATGTCTGTTTAATTGTGAACTCAATATTTTAGTAAGTTTAAGTTTGCGGCTTTTGGTCAGACAAAATTATTTTATAACATTAAACTTTCTCTTTTTGCCAGAAAACAGCACATTTGCACCTGATTTATTGTCCAAACTTTAGATCACAATAATTTCTTCTGATCCTTTTTCATTTTATCGGTCTCAGAATTTGTTTAAACCATTCCACTGATTAATCGAGAAAATTATTCTTTTTGAATGGCCTTTGCTATTATTTTCTGCTGCTGTGCTCAAGCTCTTTATATTATTTTTGATTAAGATGAAATCACAAATTTCGAGAAACAGAAGCTATACATTCAAAAGTGACTTGCACAAGGGAACAACACCAGAAGACGCTGAATGACGTCTTCTCCGTTTGTTCTCCTCCTCCTCCTCCTCCTCCTCCTCCTCCTCCACCCCTGACCCTGACTCTTCATCTTCCCCTCTGCTTCCATATCTCTGCTATTAAAACAACTGAATTATTAAAACTATGTTGATAATCAATCAATAACACTCTTTCTTAGAGGGATAGACCGCTTAATAATTGACTAATTGGGGGACCTCTGCCCCCAGTGAGTATATAAGTGTGTGTGTGTGTGCGTGTGTGTGTGTGTGTGTGTGTGTGGGCATGTGTATATGCATACATGCATACACCCCATTGGAGGGGCCCAACCATTTGCGTGTGTTTGTTAATTGAAGCGAGTGTTAGTGAGGAAGACTGGCTCTAATGAGGGTCATGGATGAGTAATTTAACCCTTAACTCTCATTTCTAGAGATGGATGGAATTAGAATTACTTAGCCACAGGTGCACACGTCACACAACTCTGAAGCGAGATTGTCCTGTAAGTGTGAAAACAGAAAAGTTACTTACTTACAAAACAATGTACATGTTTTCAGTCAGTAAAGCCAAACTTTACTGTTCCAAATTCCTGAAAAGGTTGTAAGATGCAAGTAAAGTTAATACATTGGGGGGTAATTAAATATTTTTATTTTACAGTTAACTGTTACTGATTGAATTATTGGTTTGATGGTCCGTTTAATTCAAATCCTGACATGCATGCTTTTAATGCTTGGTGTCAAGCAATCAAAGCTATGAGCTCTGCACTACAGAAACTTCTAAGGCACTTCACTTTAAAGCTGCACTAATCAATACCTTTATATTAACAACGAAAAAACTAGAAACTGTTCCCCTCAGCTCTACAAAGTGTTTTAATGAAGGGATTAGTCAGGACTTAGTCTTGCACAGCCAGATTGGAGTATGGTCTGCTTTGGGTTGTTTGCATTTCTTTAACCAATTGGGCGAATCTTGGGCGACCCCCCCCACGGATGCAGTGATAGCTGAAGGGGAGGAGAATGCTATTGTGACGCTGATGAGATGAATGGTATCAATTTAATGAATTTGCATTAATTATGGAGCTAAAGCTAAGAGGTTTACATGCATTTTGTTTTTTTAAATGTGTGCATGCAAAAAAGGAATGTAGTTCGATTCTTTGACTACTACTACTCCTGTTCACAGTGTCTCAGGCTATAATGCTGTCTGCCTGAACCTCACTCAAGACAACTGTGCCCGGCTGTATGCAAAGAAATAGTTACAGTAGTTTTTTGTTGAATGGAACTTCCCAATGAAACCAAAAAATAACCATTTTTTAATTTTGTGATTCTGTACAATATATTATATGACGGTGAGAAGTATTGAGCTTTACATTGTGCTGGTAGCATATTTTCGAACTGTATCCCTATGTTTTTAGTCTTCATGCTAAGCTAAGCTAATCACCTCTTGGCTCCAGCTTTATAATTAATGCACAAACATGAGAGTGGTATCAATCTTCTCATCCCACTCGTGAAAAGATAGCAAATAAACATATAATCCTTTGAAATTAGCGTGAGAACATTAGGTTTATTTGGCAAAAAAACAATAAATCCAACAATGTTCTTTTTTTCCGTGCTATTAAAATTAAAGCTCTCTGGCTTGAGAAGGAACTGTGATCCAGCTCTGCTCGTGTTAGTGTCAGGTTAACGTATGGGATGAAGTGTTCAATGAAGCTTGTTGTATGGTACACACACTCTGGTATACTGTGGCTCCTGAGAGTCTTTGCTCTTAACATACCAAAGTGCTTTGAAGCACTTTCAGTCAGGAATTCACCCCCTCATCCCATCTCTGCCTTGTGCATCGATAACAACTCTCCTGTCAATGGCAGCAGTGGAGTAACAGCTGCCTGCCTCAATCCTTAAATTACCTCCTAAATCTCAGAGAAGGGTCACACACCCGCAGATGGGATTGGAAGCTACCTATTACCTCGACAGTTACTTAGTCAACCGTCGGGGTCGCGCAGGAGGTCACATATTTTAGCCTTTGGTGGATGAGAGCTGTTTTGATTGACAGGTAAGGGGAGAAGACTTATCGTTAGCAGTCACAAATCCCCATTGTTTTAAAAACCACCTACAGTCATGATAAATCTAGTCTTGCATTGCCCGACCTTCCTCCACAGTGCTGCGTAGGAGGGTCTAGCTAGTCCATACAGCATTCCGAGATGGGAGAAAATTAAAACTTTGTCGATATAGACTATGTTATATCTGAAATAGGTGTGTGTTTAGACAAGTGTCAAGTGTGAGTACAACCTCAGTGTCTACTGGACACTAACTTAATTCTGTTTTGTTCTGTGCAACTTGAAGCATTTCATAGTTGTTTGTGTTGTCTGAATTTACAGTATGTTTTATGAGTGCTTGGTAAAGGTGTGTTCTTCATTTGCATTGAGCTCTCAGGGCCACCCAGTAAAAAAAAAATGTGAGAGATTGCTGCACTCATATCTAAAGCAGGCGTACTTTAACTTACATATTAATTACACTCCTGAGACAACGTGTGTGCCAGCCTGTCTGCGTCTGTCTCTCTCTGGATCTATCATCCCCGCTCACTCTCTTACACCACAGTCCTTAGTACCATGTTTACTGTGCTGTCTCTACCCCGGCGTCCACTGAGCTTACAATGCTTTATCCTTCGACTTAAGTGTGTTTTATGCATACATGTGCACAGTGTGTTTAGTGTGTAGTAATGCACTGTGCTGATGTGAAGGCTAAGGCTGTTGACCTTGCTGGCGTCCATCCATTGACGTCCCCAAGTCGCCTTGATCTGGGGTCTGACTGGACGCTGACACAGGACTATCAGAGTCTCTTTGTCTCTTCTTTTTTTTCACCATCTCTCTGTCTCTGTTTTCGACAGAAAGCTGACACAACGAGTATAGAGTTCCTGTCTTTTCTTCTCACATTCTCAGCGTCTTTTTTCTGTTTATTTGTATATCCAGTCTTCTGTCCTTTCTGCTGCTCGACAAATTTTGCCATGTGTGTAAGTGAGATGCATGTCTTCTGTTTAATGTCACACTAAAAACTCTCAGGGGAAATAGATTCCTGCATGTGTGGGTTGACATGACACTACAGGCACTTGACTGATGTTGAGAAATATATATTTTTCTTAGCTGTACAGAACTGTGTGTTTTGTCCTTTTTCACACGTGCACCTCCGAATTTGTCCAGAATTGATGTGCTTCTCTGGAGCTCCGACGTCCAACCAGTGTCTCCTCTGCTTTCTCTTTTTTTGTTTTGAGGATGAGCACACAAGGAGTTGACATTATAGAACGGTGGACGAAGAAGCACATGGACCTACAAGGTCTCAGAGTTCCATGTAGCAATATATACTTCCTGTTTCCTGCTTTGTTGGCCAATGATAACCTGATACACCCTGGAGAGAGCTGTGGGGGGGCGTCTAGGGGGGAAGTCGAGGAAAAGGAGGCAAAGGCTGAGATCGTAAAGAGATGGATAGAAACGCAATGCATTTTGGTTGTAAGTTAAAACAGGAGTCAACCTATGCAGATGGAATCAGATCAAAGATCATATCAGTCTCCATTGTGCCAATAAAACAAGCAGCAGCGCTTTGAGTTGATATTCCAAATGTTGTAACTTCTTGGAAGCTGTCAGTGGGTCTGAGGCGCTATCTCTGCGACCCAGCTCTGAGGACACGATGCTGTTCGTTATTTCATTCTTTTTAATTGGTTTCAAGTCTGCTTCATTTACATATGCATGCTAAGAGAGCATCTTATTGGAGGAGAGGTGGGAATGGAAATGGATTGAAAAGCACCCAGAGAGAGATAGAGAGATAGAGAGAGATAGAGAGAGAGAGAAATTTGTATAAAGAAAGGCTAAAAGGAGGAGCGAATGAACAAACAAGTGAATAACAGATGGGATGTGAGTAAGTGCTTCTAGAAAAATCAGTCTCTCTGGTTACCATGGCAACGAGAGGTGCAAGTTGGCTCTGCTCCCTACGTAACCAATTATGTCTGTGTGTGTCTGTGTGTGTGTGTGTGTGTTTATCTACTATCTAAGGCTATTCATATGCAAAAGAGGGAAAGAGGGTCCCTGTGAGCGTCTGTGAAAATGTTTCCAGGGCATTCAATCTCGTCTTCTGTCGGTTTTAGCACTAGCCGCAATTTCTGTCCTACACACCGTGTTGGCACTGTTGTTAGAAGACGGTTAACAAAAAGCTGCACACAAGCCTGTAGCTTTATGAGAACACAATCAGAAGAGGCTCCCTCTAGTGAGAGATGCTATCTATGAAACACCACAGCGTAATTGTAAGGTGAAATATTAAAGGGACACACCGCTGTTTTCTCACACAACGTTAAATGGATGCAGCCATATAGCTTCATCCAGGGAGCAACTCGGGGTTTAGTGTCATGCCTCAAGGACGCTTCGACATGCGGTCGGAGGAGCCAGGGATCCAAAACCAAACTGTGCTAGCATTTCCCCAAACTAGATTTTAAAGTAGATAATTGTGTATTTGCTGCCAGGACCTCAAACTCTGAAACAGCATCTGTGATTAAATACGTCCTGCTACCTCAGGGACTTCCTTTTCATATGTAATAAAAACACATTTTCATGAATATTACTACAGTAAATTGAGTAGTATTTCTGTGCACAAATACTTTTAAACAAACAGGTTTTGTTTGTCTGTATAACTTATTATAAGTCACATATCATGGTTGGTTCCGCCTGAAACACTGCCCACAGGTTGGGATTTAGTTCTGTTAGAGTTAGTGGCATTTTTAACTACTCAACCAACTTCAAAAGCACTTCTCTGAATGAGTAACAACTTAGAATGCTTAACTCTTTATCAGGACTTCTGATGCTGAATTACAATCAGATCACACACACACACACACACACACACACACACACACACACACACACACACACACACACCACACCACTACACACACACACACACCACACACCAAACACACACACACAACACACACCACACCACACACACTCAACACACACACACACACACACACACACACACACACACACACACACACACACTTTTTCCAGTCTTGTGTGCTGCTGTGACATGCAGCCTTTACACACGTCTTTGTCAGGCCGTTCTTTGTGGACTTGTACCTTTTCATTGGAGCCATTCTGTCCCTCAGCGGGACCACCAGTGAGTTAGAGAAGTGGCCAAGTCGGACACTGGCACTAATTGGCTACGCTATCAGGGGCCCAGAGAGCCACACTTAGACTACAGAAATGAGCTCGTCAGTGTGAGACTGAAGGCTGGGCACAGTGCCTGCGTGAATGTGTGAGGGGAGTGGGAGAGAGACTTCTAATTAGGGGTCTCTGATGAACATGAGAAACTTACGGCAGAAGTTCAAAATCCTCCACTCTGCAGCTCGCACGCACGCACGCACGCACGCACGCACGCAGGTTTTGTCCTCTGACCAGAGCAGTTAATTGGTTGGTTGGTGCTGGTGTTTGTGGTGGTAGTTGGAGGATATGGGATGGGGTGGGCTAGGAGAGGGGGGGGGGGGTCTTTTGTCTGATGCACTTCAGCTGTTCTTACTGACAGCGGGGACAGGAAGTGAGGGCGTGGGGCTTAGAGAGAAAAGAGCTATTCTCTCCCCGCTGCCTTCCTCAGATTAACATTCTCTTCTACCTCTCCAAATTCTTCTCGTCCTCCTTTTTTTTTTCTTCCGCTCCTGCTTTCACTCGCTCTCTCTCTCTCTCTCTGTTCCTGCTGCCATGTCTTACTTTCCTCCTCCTCTGCATCTTTCTGTCCATTTATATCTACTCAGCATCATACAATACTTAAAGACATGTGCTCGTGCTGTCTTTTTGTTAACCCCTTCTCGCCTTGTTCATTTCTTCAGAAGCAAGATATTAGGTTACCCGGGGGCACTTAGGCAGCGGAGGTACATTGCTAAACAAATGCTTATACAACTGTGCCAGTGACATGGAGTGATTGAGTGTCTACTTGTGCTCTATTAGTCCAGAAATAAATCAACTAAACTCAAACCAAACGCAGACAGTGCTTTGTAGACGGATATCTGTGATGTTACAAGTTTCAGGGATTAATTGTCAGGTTCATTCCGTAGGTTTGATGGAAACTACAAGAAGACGACAAAAAAAAAAAAAAAAAAAAAAAATCTAGCCCTTAAGACTAAACTGAGACCTGCTGCTGAGGTTTACGTCATCACATCAGATTTTTAAAGCCTCTTCTTTCTAGATTTAACTGCTGCATTTGCCTGCAAACAAAAACATTATTTCTTTATCACCCACAGAAATACATATGCAGTGTATCTGCAGTGAGTAATATACGTGTGAAATAAGTACTGAACACGGCATCATTTTTCTCAGTAAATATATTTCCAAAGGTGCTATTGAGATGAAATTTTCACCAGATGTTGGTAAAAACCCAAGTAATTCATATACATATATCAAAGAAACCAAATCAAATAAGTTCAGAAATTAAGTTATGTGTAATAATGTGAAATGACACAGGGAATAGGTATTGAACACATGAAGAAAGGGAGGTGCAAAAAGGCATGGAAAGCCAAGACAACAGTTGAAAGCTATCAGTAATTAAAAACCAATCCAGCCTGGTTCAGTCCCAACTGATGGCCTACAAAAA
>NC_045737.1:5709715-5715490 GCF_008692095.1 Etheostoma spectabile
CCAAGGTGTCACACAAGACACATCTCATCTCATGATGGGTTAAAGCAAAGAGCTGTGTCAAGACATTCACAACCTAATTGTTGCAAAACCCAATGATTGCATTGGTTATAGGTGCATTTCTAAGCTTCTGAATGTTCCAGAGAGCACTGTTGGGGCCATAATATGGAAGTAGAAAGACAATCATTTCACCATACTGCAAGGTACTCCTTGCGAGACTTCTGACAAAGGAGTGAAAAGAATAATCAGAAGAGTTTTTCAAGAGCCAAGGACCACTTGTGGAGAGCTTCAAAACGACCTGCAATTAGCAGGTACTGTTGTCTCAAAGAAAACAGTAAGTAATGCACTCCACTTCCTGGCCTGTATGCACACTCACCCCCCGCCATGACCTGTATGCACACTCACCCCCCGCCATGACCTGTATGCACACTCACCCACCGCCATGACCTGTATGCACGCTCACCACCGCCGATCGGTTATTGCGACGCTCGCACCGCAGCTCTCCATTACGTTTTATTGTACATGCTTGTGCAGTCAGTGTCGCTCCATTGTCCTTATATGCACTCCCACCTCCATTCTGTACTCACTCCCATTCCGCCATGTTCCTTTATTTCCGCTAACCAACCTCCAGACCTGATGCACGCGTGTTCAACACCTCCTATTACCTTATCACTGCCCACCTCGCCACTTACCTGTAGTGGCATACGCTCACCGTACCCTCCATTTCCCTGTATGTCCGTACACTCACCCACCTCCACCATTAGTCTCTTGTTGCCGAGCTAACGTGCCACCACGCCATTTCCTATATTCACTCTCAATCCACCTCACGTCAATCAGAATGAACACTCTTATTGCGACGAATCAGATCGTCAGTTGCCTATTATACATGATACGCTTTTATACACGTCTGAGAACCCGCACTAGTTAATCCTTCTTTTAGTAGCACGCCTCTACGTAAACCCCCAACGCGACACTAAATTGGATTCAACTAGCTATGGGAACACTGACACCCCAGTCCCTCAGTGGCCACCACTGTAAGGTTGCACTCTTCATCGACACAGGAGCGTAGCATCACCATGTGCATTTCACTCTTGACGGCCCTAGCCTATTTGTTGCGACCCCATTTATGGGTGATAGACCAGCATAAGGCTTGCACCCACCGCCCACCATAGAGCGACACTTAGTTTATAGGTGACCACTGTCAATTGTCTAGACTGACCCAACACCGTAAACAACTACCAAATTTGAAGTGTCTAGTTCTTGCTACTACGCTATCCACCTTCACTCTGCTCAATGTTGGCCATTTTGGCCCATTGGTCGAACCTGATCCGCTTACCTCCGCACTCCACGTGCTATTCTCCATGCCTCTTGCAGATCGTTTTACCTGGATACTTTGTGGCTCATCCGAGTACCGACTCTAGACAATTCTGTGTATCTCGGACTTTCCATACCCTGCCTCTCAGAGTCGTATCTAAGATTGCCTCCACGAAGGAGCCGTAGGAGCGGCAGTTAGTGTTTCACATACCCAATTAGTGTGGCAATCTTGCACCAGCGCCGAATCTTGTCAGCATTCTTTGGATTAAACTGTATGCACGCACACCCCACAACCGCCTTGAACTGTATGCAGAGGACAACGCTCTAACCCCCCCAGCCTTGACCTGGATATGCAGACGAACTCACGCACCGACAGCCATCTGGTGGAATGACCTGTATTGCGACGCAACCAACCGCTGATGACACCCCCGCCGCATGAGCCTGTATGCACGCTCACACCCCCGAACCGCCATGACCTGTATGCACGCTCACCCCCCGGCCCACATGACCTGGTATGCACGCTCACCACGCACTGCCCACCGCGCTTGACCTGTATGCTCGCTCACCCCGCCATGACCTGTATGACACGTCACCCAGCCCCGCAACAATGAGACCACCGCTCACGCCATGACCTGTATGCACGCTCACCCACCGCGCCATGACTGTATGACGCACACCCCAGCCCACCCGCCATGGCTGTATAGACTGCTCACCCCCCGCCATGGCCTGTATAAACGTTCACCCCCCCCGCCATGACCTGTATGCACGCTCACAACCACGCCATGACCTGTATGCACGCTCACCCACCGCACTGACCTGTATCACGCCCCCCCACCGATGGCCTATATGCACCTCACCCCCGCCAGATGACCGTATGCCACGCTCACCACCGCCATGACCGTATGCACGCTACACCCACGCCATGACTGTATGCACGCCCACCCTCCGCCACCATGACCTGTATGACACACGCCGACACGCACCACGCCATATCTGTATGCACGCGTACCCCCGCCATGGCCTGTATGCACGCTCACCCCCCGCCATGGCCGTTTAAATCGACCACCCCCCGCCATGAGACTGTTGCACCACTCACACCGCCCTGACCGTATGCAACCTCACCCACCGCCTATGACCTGTATGCACGCTCACCCACCGCCATGACCTGTATGCACGCTCACCCACCGCCGCCATGACCTGTATGCACACTCACCCACCACCATGACCTGTATGCACGCTCACCCACCGCCGCCATGAGCTGTATGCCCGCTCACCACACAAGACTCCATTGCTGGAAAAAAAAAGTATGTTGAAGCTTGTTTGAAGTTTGCTGCACAACATTTGGAAAAGCCAGTGAAATACTGGGAGAATATAGTGTGGTCAGATGAGTTGGGATGCCATAATACACACCATGTTTGGAGGAGAAATGGCACTGCACATCCCCCTAAATCACAACTGAGGTTTGAAAGTGGGAACATCATGGTGTGGGGCTGCTTTTCAGCAAATAGTACTGGCAAACATCACATAATTAAAGGAAGGATGAATGGGCAAATTTACAGAGACATTCTTGACAAAAATCTGCTGCCATCTACCAGGATGATGAATATGAAACGAGGGTGGACATTTCAGCAAGACAATGATCCCAAACACACAGCCAAGGAAACTCTCAATTGGTTTCATAGAAAGAAAATAAAGCTGGTATAACGGCCCAGCCAATCATCTGACTTAAATCCTTTTGAAAATCTATGGAAAGAACTGAAGCTCAAGATTCATAGAAGAGGCCACAGAAAGATTTGAAGACGGTTTGTTTGTGTGGAAGAATGAGCAAAAAAAAAGAAATCACACCAGAGCAATGCTTGCAACTGGTTTTCCATAAAGAAGGCGTCTGGAAGCTGTCATTACCAACAAAGGCTTTTGTAAAAAGTATTAAATAAATATCAGGAAGCGTGTTCAATACTTTTCTCCTGTGTCATTTCACAGTATTACACATAACTTCATTTCTGAACTTTTGCTTTATTTGAAAGTTATAGAAAAATTATGACGTGTTCAATACTTAATTTACCCGCTGTATAGATCAATAGATTACAAATGAATTAGTGACTGTACATTAGACTAGACAGCATTAAAAGGACAGATTCACATTTTTTTCAAGCTGTTCTCAAACAACACTCATATGCCCATATGTACAGTACATTGAAAGTTACTGGTCATTGTAATTATTCCACCTGTCTACACTGGCTGTAAATAAATTATGAAGTAATTTAAATTTCCGCAGCACCTAACACAAGGCTTCATCTGTCTGAGTAAGCTAAACGCAGTGACTACCTTCCGTGGTTAGCGTTTTGTGTCACATTTGTCTTTGTTTCCAGAGAAATTATTTCCACTGCCGACGGTGGTGGAGGTAACACTGCTGAAGCCTCATTAGTTTTTAAATTACTTTTTTTGCCCAGAATGCTGAATGTGGATTTTGTCCCCTTTCATTAACACTAAAATGGCTTTAAGAAAAGCTCTTTTCAGTACGGACAGGAGGAACACTTACACCGACCAGCAGTGCTTTGGATGTACATATGGACACTAATGCAAAAACCATAAACTCAATAAACTCAGCATCACATTGGTTATACTATATCTAGTCTCTAAACATAACCATATACCCTGCACACCTACACTAAAAATATTTCTAAATTATGCTCTTTTTTTTTTTTACAGCAAATTGATCCCAGTTGGTATGCACACAAGTTTCTCACCAGGTTACCATAGAGAAAAAGGCGCAATGCTAGACAACCGTACAAGGGAGTGGACGTGGTATTGAAAACGTGGGACTGTTTAAACAAAATCCAGTTTTATCAAATTATTTAAACACTGGGGCGACCTGTAGCTCACCCAGTACAGCGTGTGCCTCCATGTAGGCGGAGGCCTTTGCAGCAGCCCGGGTTCTAATCCGACCCTTTGCTGCGTTTCATCTCCCATCTCTCTCCCACCTTTCCTGAAAAAAATATATCTCTAAACCACTGTCAGAGGGTGAAACAATGAAAATAACAGCGAGATTGTAAGAGAAACATTATTCCCTGTTACGTTTGTTTAGTTTTGTGTGCCAAACACAGCTCTTTCTCCCTTTAAAGCCAATACAGTCGCCTTACCAAGTTTGAGAGAAAGGTCCTCATGAGGACAAAGGTTCAGTGACTTTAAGAACAATAAACAGACAGTTTACCACATTAACATTTTATTTCCCATGTCTTCACGCTTCAATTTTCTGTTACAATCCCAACTTAAAATTTGTCGCCATCACTGCTTATTTATCTTAAAACAAACATAAAACAAAAGTAGCCTGCTATTGACAAACATAAACATAACAGCACACACAATTCTCATGACATTATTTCACATCATTTATCCTTAAAACACACACGCCCAGAACAACGATGGGTTTATAAGTTGTTAGAAATCAAGGGAATGAAAGAGGTTAAAGAGAAGGAGAGAGAGCGTAAATTATGTGGGGAGTAAAGGAGAGTGAGAGGGGATAATCAAGTTGAAAGAAAAAACACACTAAGGGCATTAGCTGAGCTGAATAATGGAATAAGTTAAAACACCCACACCCACTCCAGAAAACAATACTTAATAAATTAAAAAATAAAAACAGAAAATAGCCATGCGCTAGCTTTACAAATGCAACACAAATGTACCTTATCTCTTTTAACAAAAAAAAAGTCTTAATCAAACTACTTCATACTCTCATTACAAAGCACCATCTGATTTTAAGGGTCTCCTCAGCAAATCCACAAAATGTACACATAGATTGGAGGAACACATAAAAAGGAAACTATATTCCAGTCTTAACATACACAGCATCACAGCAATGTTACCGCCAGCTTTGGGCTGGGCTCTGAGAACTTTCAACTAATGAGGTGACTAAAGTTGGTTGTAAAGTGATATTCCATTCAGTTGGTTTCTCTTTATTTTGTGTATAGTGCTTATCCAAAGTGCAAAAGGGTTTTCTGCTCGCTGCAGCTCATGCGTTGTGTTTGTTATCGCTTTGTCTAACGTTGTAATACTGTCTAGAATTAAAACAATGAAAACACAGCACAGTTACATTCCATCTTCATGTTTCTAATGCTGTACGTGACTGAGAAACTCCAAACCAGACCTGTGTTAGTTTGTGGCGTGTGTTTATATCGGCATTTCATTTATGTTTTTTGTCTGGATAAAGTCGTGAACATTCTACATTTGCGATCTCAATAGTTTCAGGTTTGGATAAAGCAAGGCAAACAGCACATGGATAATCAGACCACGTGCACTGCCGAAGAGGGAGGGGTTAAAGAGAGGAAGTGAGGTCACAACTCAAGTGTAGTTACATCTGAGTGGGTTTTTCTCCATAAGACACTCGGGATGACGGACGTTAACTTGGAGCTAAGCTATGATCGAGCTGTTTGGTCATCCCTGGATCCTATTTAGACACCATTACCT
>NC_045737.1:5715500-5730500 GCF_008692095.1 Etheostoma spectabile
AAAAAAAAAAAAAAAAAAAAAAAAAAAAATGAGGAACGCAAGGAAGGACACAAGGAAGTGTCACCAAAAGGAGTAAAAAGTTAAAGTGCAGGATGAGACTAAAGGAAGGAAGGAAAAAGGAACTAAGAAGGCAGGTTGGTTGGGTCTCTAAGCTGGTCAGTGGGAGAGATCCAGTTTCCCCTCGGTTTGAACCAAACACAGGGTGATTTGTGAGCGAGGTTTCAAACACAGTACCTACAGAAGCCACTGGTTCTACTACGCTACCACAGCCTTGTCTGGTAGCTTCAGTGTGAGACAGGCTGTGAGAAGTGAGCGAGTGGACAAGGGTTCAAGTTAAGGATCGGCGGTGCCTGCTGTTTGCTGCTCTAGCTAGCGATAAGTGAAACTCAGAGGCTATATGGTGTCTGAGGTCAGGGGTTACAGTTCATGAAGGCTATAGTATGACAGCGAAAGGTGAGAACATTCACTGAGCAACACAGTTGACTCCAGTGGACCAACAAAATCAATCCATCTGGGTTGGGAGCACCTCATTGTAGCCTATGTACCATTATAAAGTGTCTATATAATAGGGTCAGGTGCAAATCTAAGCTATTTAGTCACCAGTGAAAGTGAGAAGCGGGTTCTGACTAATTCACCTGTGAAACATTTAATTTCAGATCAGCTGACAATCCAAGCACCGGGTGGTTTTACGCTCAAATTGCCAGGTGTCGTGGAGATAAAAACCTCAGCGTTGGTCCCTGTGATTGGTCTCAGAGTCCGACAGTTGATCGAGGTGGTCAGGATTCCCTTGGACTTCAGCGGCGTGCTCGTTTTCAGGCTCGGCGTCCTCATCGTTGCTCTCTGCGCTGTAGTCTATCGGCTCCAGAAAGGGCGGCTCGTCCTCCTCCATCACATAGGTGGTGGGGCTGCTACTGGATAACCAAATAGAAGTGTCATTAACTTTCCTCTGTGAGTAAATTAGGTGAATAGGCCCGTCACGGTCAAAACTCCTCACCTCCATCATGTCAGGACTTTGGAAAAGCAGGCACAATGCACCATTGATGCCTCTAATTTATTTCAATTTTTATATTTCGGCATGCATTATTTTGAGAAAATATGTAATAAATAGAGATGGTCCGATACCAATTATTTTGCTTACAGATACCGATTCTGATATGTGAACTTGCGTATCGGCCGATACCGAGCACTGATCCGATACCAGTGTGTATACTGCTATCCCTGTATGGATGGGATATGATTTCTATCTTTGTTGTCGGTCTGGCTCAGGTTGAACTCCTTGTGAAACATAAACACAATGATAAAAACAATGATCGCCACAGAAATGTATTTTATTATCCAGTCAGATATAACGGAAAAACAACGCTGTGTAAACTCCAGCACTTCCCGATACCAATACCAGCGTTTTAGGCAGTATCGGAGGCGATACCAATACTGATGTCAGTATAAGAACATCTCTAATAATGAATGTGTAACATTTGTATCGCACTTCTTAAAAAGAAATACACATCTTAACTTACAGTCCTGTATAGCACATAACTGCCATGTTACTGTCCTTCACTCTGAGCTGAACTCAGAGGCACTGGAGGCAGCAAAGAGCTTTCTAGATTCACGGAGTAACACATCCATCTGAAATGGGTTTCACGGTCCTTGAAAATGCTGTTAAGGAGCCGATTTCTTGAAAGCACCAACCAAAGATAGCCTGAGGAACTCATATAAAATGTGGGATTATTAATATGCCAGGTTATTTTGGATCGTTATCGTTGTTTTATGTTGCAATTAGTTAGAAAAAGGAAATTGACAAACAAAGACATGAAGCATGTGATCTCATAAACTGCCATTATATTTTAAACTCTGCGTGAACATCTCAAAGCATTTAGAAAACGTATGATTAAATCATTTTTTTATATATTTTATTTAAAATGAATTCATAATTCATTTAGTTTACAAGATGTGACAAAAGTCCATCACAAACTCCCAAGAGCCAAAGGTGCACATCTTCAAACGTCTAAATCTATGTAAAATCTTAACAAAATAGAAGTAATGTGGCAGTTTTTTTCCTGTGGGTCTTAATGGTTAAATGGTTGCTGGTTCTTTGAGGTTTTAGTGGCTTTAGTGGGTTTTTAATGGTGTTAATGGCCTGAAATGTGATCCCAGGGAGTCAATCGGGGGGGGGGTTGCTCCCACCAAGCTCACCAGTATGTAAGTGCGGGAGAGAGACAGACATTGTGCGTCAGAATATGTACAGTAAATGTGTGTGTGTGTGTGTGTGTGTGTGTGTGTGTGTGTGTGTGTGTGTAATGATGTGGATGGACGGAATATTGTCCAAACAGATAATGAGAGTTGTGAGTCAACCATTACAAGCCATTATAGAAATATCAAACCCAATCTCTCCTTTCTTTGGGTTACATTTTCTGTATCTATCAAGTGCAGCCCTCTCTACGCACAGTCCATCTTAATATACAGATTAATGTAATGTATGTAGATTCAAATCCCCCTCAAATCCCATGTGGATAAACCTCCACATCTCCTTACATAAATAATAATATAAAAAAAAAAAAACATCTCTTTCGGTCTTCCTTACACTGGCATAAAAACACACCATTGCCCGTATCCACCCATTTACTCACTCCAAGACACCCAGTTATTTGGACACACCTCCCAATGGCCACAATGTCATTTTTTGTGATGACCTATTAAATGGTAAGTGGTACCATACCAAGCGCCACGCATAAATCCATAAACCTGGGATGAGAGCAACCAATCCCAAAGGATACTCATGCACACACACAAGAACACTTTTGGAGTCCCTTAATGATCAAACCCATAAATGATGAATGAATATATCAATATTAAAGTAGAGTAGGTTAGTAGGAAAGAGAGAGACTGGGAGACACAGAGATGAAGAGACGGGAGCATTAAGTGGTTTGGAGTTTAAAGCCATTCTTTCAAATCAACTGCTTTAACAAAGCTGTGGAGGAGAGAACGCTGATGTTAAAAAAGAAAATAAGATAACCTTGGTTGTCACAGACAGGGTTTGGCCAAGTTTAATCATTTATATGCGGTGTTGAACTCAAGTCCAATTTCATGTGTGGACCTCACATTTCCGCACAGGGAAATTAAATAAAGTTGATTTGACATACAGTTAAGTTTGTTAGGACGTAAAAGCGTAACGCTGGCTCCTCGTTTGAAGCCATTCAGCCATATGGATGGAACCTTTGTGCAACTAACATTTTCGAATGAGTCTGTGTTCAGATTTTGGGGCTGAAAAGACTAAAATTTGGTGAATCAGTACTTGGTAGTACTGATGTAATTTGGTTGGTACCCTCCCTCAATGAACAGATAAAACCCAAAGATATTCAAATTACAATGATGAAAACTGGAAAAAAGCAGCAAATCCTCACACTGGAAAAGCTGAAACCAGAGTACAATAGGCATTTGTTCAGGATAAACAGCAAAATGTATTTATTTTCTGATGAACGATTAATTAACTAAGCCTTTCGCCAAACAATGAGAACATAAACCAACATCATTTGAGTTGTCTATACTACACGATTGGCATCACAGAGAAGAGAAAAAGAGAGAGGCCAGTTGAGAAAACCAAGCCAATCACGCTAAACTTGAACGCTAATAAATCACTGCTGATTCTACAAGGCAACTGTGTTGTGAATAGAGGTATAAACAATGGGAAGATAAAATCCATTGTACTGGACTGAAGAAGTGTGTGTCTTACAGTTGAACATATTCAATGCTGCCGTCCCCTGAATGCACGACACTTCAGTGGTTGAGGACATGCTCTGACCATGATCACTTTAATATATTTCTTTATAATTTATTGTGCAAATAAATTCCAGCTACAAGCGACTCTGCAGGAAGCCAGTGTCCTCGTTTGCATATTTCATGTGCATTTAATCCATCCTGTTCACTGTGGCCCTGAAAAATATGGCGGTTTTACGTTCTCTTAGAGAAATAATGACATTACTGACAATTGTTGATACCCATTCCCCTCTCACTTTGGAGTGTATTATATTTATCACACATGATCAATGAGAGAATTTCAATGACGCCTACAGCAGCCCTACATAAATGCAAACCTTCATTTGTTTCTTGAGTAGTGCTTCAGAGGAGATCCGGAGTGACAGTCACACCATTGAGTAATCAACGTGTCTGGCAGTAAGTAGGGGATTTGTGCAGGTAAAAAAAAAAGAAAAAAAAAAGGAAAACAGTCTGTAACCACTTGACTGTTTTTTCAGGTAGAATTTTTGGCAACAGAAAAGACTCATCATCTGAGATATATTGGGAAATTCCTACTGTTACGCCACTGCTACAGTGTTTAGATGACATTAAAGCTTGGCTGTCCTTAGACATGACTTAGAAGTCATGGTCTTCTTCCCCACCACCCCAGTAGAGTTGGGTTCTCTGGCACAGTATCACCAGCCAATTGCGAAAAATGTGTGTGCTAAGCTAGGCTTAAGCTCAGAGGGGACCAAGCGTTTGTCGTTGCAGCTCCAAAACTTTGGAATGGGCAGCCTCTGCACATTAGACCGGCCTCCTCTCGGTCTCATTTTAAAACTCTTCTTAAAACCCACCTCTTTTCTTTGGCTTTTAACACCAGGTGTATGATCTTATGTGTATACTTGCATATTTTTAACCGTATGCTGGCAGTGCATTCTAGTTATTTTATTTTTTCTATTTATTTTATCTTTATTGCTTTTATCTTTAGATTGGGTAATTTTTATTAATTTAATTTTAATCTATTTATTGATCCCCCATGGGGAAATTACAATTTACACTCTGTGTCCACACTTTGTTAGTTATCACACACAGTCCTGAACCCCACACACACACACACACACACACACACACACACACACACACACACACACACACACACACACACACACACACACACACACACACACACACACACACACACACACACACACACACACACACACACACACACTAATGGAGAGATGTCAGAGGGAGTGGGCTGCCAGCTGAACCAGCGCCCTGAGCGGTTGGGGGGGTACGGTGCCTTGCTCAAGAGGGTACCAAATCTTTTTATTGTTATCTATTTATTCTGTATTATCTTTTTGTGCAGCACTTTGGAAACCTTGTGTTTGTTAAAATTGTGCTATATAAATAAAGTGGATTGGATAAATAAAAAGTTTGAAAAAATTGGTTCATGACATCTGTAGTGTGAGCCTGCCTTCTACCTCCTAGCGTCTTGTTTCCATGAGATCAAAGACTTTATTACTCAACTGTGCATGGTGGGAGTTGCTAACCGTTAACACAAAGCTCTCTACCTCTAAATAACCATAGCATCTGTGTGCACCTGCATGAACCTGTGCATGGGTGTGAATTTGCAGCATGCTCCACATTACTGACCTGACTACTTTAGCCTGTGTCCCAATGATATCGCTCTCTAAATCCAGCAGGTGTTGGTGATTGCGGAGCCCCGTGAGCCTCTTCAGCCTCAGCAGGGCCACACAGAACTGAGCTCCCATCTCCTCTAGCTCTCTGGTGCCGATCTGAAGACCCTGAAGAGAACATGTACATGCACATCAAAGACATATTATACTAATAGATACTAATATTTCAGACACAAAAATGTCACAATCAGACAAACTTGCAGATACAGTACGTGCACACGTCCAACATACAGCTAGAAAGAAATATATATATATATTTTTAAAGGTCCAACAGAAATCTACTTTAAAATGGCTGCTGTGGTTTTTTTTGTATAACTGCTCTGGAGCCTGGGGATGGAGCCGTTGTCCATCTTCAAACAGCCCAATTTGCAATGCTGAAAAAGCTGTTGCTGAGAAAACGTTTCATGTAGAAACATGATCATTTTTCATTTGCAGGAAGCACAAATTCAAACGCAAATGCACTCAAACCTGCAACCCTAACAAAGTCTTCACAGTGCTGGACCATCATACAAGTAAATGAATACTCTCTCAGAGACATACACACAGAGCTCACCCCCAACTTCACCAAAACACTTTCATGTTTCTATTTCCCCAGAGCAGAGCTAGGAACATCTAAACTTGGCCTGGCCACAGAGATATGCAGCCCCAATTCAGTAGACATTAGTTCCTGCACATCTGGACAAACACTTCCACACGAACCAGTGGGGATGCTAATCAGTGCCAAAATGGCATCCCTAGACTGCCTCTAGATATGTAAGATGTTGACATTGGCAGAATTCAGAAGGAAGGAAATCAGCTGGGGTGGAAAGATAGTAAGAGAGAAGAAAGGGAGGTAGAAGGGTCAAATAAAAAGGGAGGAGAAAAGACAGAGGTGAAGCAAAAAGAAAGTGAAAAAAAGGACTGCAGCGCCACCTGCTGGACATTTGTAGATTTATAGGAGCACCTCTTACTTACGGGGGTGGATCCTAGAGTTAGGACAGGGTCCGTGTCCCCAGTTCGAGTCCAGTTGTGGACCTGAGTGTCATTCCCCATCTTTTTCATTTCCAATTATTTTGTTCTACTGTCTCTCTAATAAAGGCACTAAATACTCCATATATATAGTATATTGAGTATTAATGGAGTATTTAACAGCATGACATCAGGCAGGTCTTTCTTTTGTCCATACCTTATAAACATAATAAAATACACACTTACCTTATATTTTCCCTGGTCACAACCACAGAGCGTGCTCTCCATGGTGTAGCTGCATTGTACTCCTATCTCTCTCCATACAACAACACGGGCGGTTGACTCTTTGGAGCGCTCCACAACAAAACTACAGCTCGCCATGCTGAAGGCAGGGGCGATCTGGGACAGTATCTTAGGAAGTGCCTAAAAAAAACAATAAAACAGTTTTGAGTGTTTTTGTGTAGGTGTGTGTTAGTGCACCAGGGGGCAGATGATAAAGTAGGGGGACAAATAACTGTGTCCAACAAAGACTGGCTTCTGTACAACGCAGTTGCTTGGGAAAGCAGCAGTATTGACTGCTGCTACCCAACATGTTTGCTGTGGGATTGTAGCCTGAAGTGAACTTTGCATTTCCACATGCAGAGAGAAACAATGAACTAATATTGACCTGTTCAGCTCGACTGGTGGATAGAAAGTAATGGTCCTATTCCCTTGCAGAGTAAAATTAAAGGTGAACTTATACAAAATGATTATAGTGAAAACAAATTTGAACATGTTTGTCAGATAAGAGCTGGCGTTGAAACACATGTTAATGACAAGATAGATATTACACTAATAGACTAAGGATTTAAACTTAACAGAATAAGAAAATCCTTAGCAATAACCCAGAGGGAAAGATAAACAGGAAGAAGTAAACTTTAAACAGTAATCTGATGTTAAAATATGCACAAATAGAGAGAAAGTAAAGAGAAATTACTGTCAGTTTTAAAGTGCACAAATATATACTGTAATGTAAAGTGTTGCTACAATCTGTTGTTAAGTGGGGGGACACAGGACTTGTATTTCAATTCATACACTTTAAATATAAGCTGCTCTGAGAGCATCTCTTTTCTGTAAAACTTTGTACGGAGTTCAATGTAATTATTATTCAGCGATGTGAGAACAGTAATCTGAAACAGATGGGCAGACGCAGAGAGTTAATGTAAGGATGAGTGTTTCTGTGTGTTACATTTGTGTGTGTGGGTGTGTTTTTGTTCACCCTGTATCCAAGGTCCTCTTGTAAATCACTGGACGTAGCACTGATATTGGACTGCCAGACTGTCTCCTTCACGCTGCAGCCATACATGAATACATTCTTTTTCCTGGAATGACCGTGGTAGTCGCAAAAGACCTGCGCGCGCACACACATACATTAAATATCTTAAATTTGTAAAGAAATAATGTAAAAATAATGAAAAAAACAAACAAACACAAAGATAAACAGACAGTTGCAATGGCTGAAAATAGCTGTATTTTCAGTGGGCCCACAGTTTTACTTCTTAAAATTTCACATGATATGATATGATATCTTACATTTCCCGTGATGAGAAATTTTCTCTGGTCTATTTTCAGAGAAAGGACAGCAGCCTCACCTTGCTTTGTGTTGTAAAGTTATCAGCCTCTGTACAGCAAATAAATCTCCCAAAAAAAGCAATATCCCATTATATCTAACTTACACAGTGTAGTATAGATGCCAATTTGGTGATTAATTGATGTCAAATTTAGTACACATGCAGCCAAACAGAGTGTACAGCTGAACAGGAGAAACGGCACCAATTATTGAGATGTTAGGAGAGGTTATCTACACTTCCCAAATGAAAGACAATGCAGCAAAGTGCAAAATGCTCCCTAAGTCTAGTTATTTAGAGGTCATACCAGTGGCGCCCTTTGTATGTGTGCAAGGTACTGCAGCAGGCTCTTAGTGTGGTAGATGGTGGGGTGGAGCTCAGGATTGGGATTCTGCCACTGGCGATTCAAATCTTCCCCGCTCAGAGAACAACGATGACTACAGCAGAAAGGAGACAGCAGAAAAGGGGAAGGATAGAGAGTGGAGGAGAAAAGAGCAACAGCTGGAGAATCATTCAAGACAAGATGTTGTGTGTGTTAATATAAATAAAGCTCTGACCAACATGCAGGCCCAGGTTAGGGAGATATATGCATCTTCAGTGTGCACACTTGAAAGCTGTGAATGTGTGTTCATTTCTTTCTACACTTTTCACTCACTTTCCATTTACAACGCCATCAGGATTGAGCATGGGGATGATCTTGAAGATGTAGGCCTCTCTCAGGCTGGCTGCCAGTGGGCTGGTGCTCATCAGGAACTCCAGCGTGCCCTTCATTACCCAGCTGGCGTTGGTCTCTCCAGGGTGCACTCTGGCCGACAGGAAGATCAATGGACGATTCCCTGGATATTGAGAAAGAGGGATCATAGCACAAACAGAGGAATTAAAGAAACGGATTAGTTCACAGCAGAAAAACAGTGTCAGTGAACTACAGAGGATGGAAAAACCTATTAGGGAAGCACTGGCATGCCTTGACCTTCTCATGCAGTAATATTTACCATAATGTTCTTGCAACCATTAATGAGAAAGGCACATTTCTGTCAACTGAATGTCTTAATTCATTTGTTCATTATGGTGCCCTATCCAGGAGCCAAGCATGAATCCCACATGTTGTCCAATGAGAGTGATGGTAAGCAAATAAAAAGAAAATGCATGCACACCTACAGACCTACAGCGATTTACTTACTAAATTGACAGATGTGATCATTGGAGTTGGACTCTGGCATGGCAGTGATGGTGAGAAGGGGGCAGCTGTTTCCCCCCAGAGTTTTACACAGGACGTCCTGTCTCAGGTATATCTGAGGGGTCCTCAAAGCCTCTAGTTTGGTAAGGTGCATCTGAGGATACAATGACAGAATGACAATTTACAGTTTTTACATTTTGCTAACATTATTATCTACAACTTCCATCTAAGCCCCCATCCCACTTGGGTTCTCAACATTTTACTGCTGAATTATTGCACTGGCTATATATTAGGCCACTGGTGATAAACTGATTCAGTTTGGGTTATTGTTGCTTGTACAGTCCCTGACAAAAGTCTTGTTGCTTATCTATTTTGTAGAAACACCTGCTATTAACCTGACTTTTAATTAATCAATTGGTGTAAAAAATAGCTCATATGAAAGCTAAAACCCTCCCAATGATATCAATGCACTGAAATAATTAGTTTCACTGAAACAAGATTTATTATTTAAACAAGACAGAAAGGTCAAATTTTGGCAAGACAAAAGTTTTGTCGCCTATACATAAATTGAACAAATTTACTGCAAATACTAAAATATGTCAGCAAATTAATAGTGGTGGCTGTGAGATTCAAATTAATATCTGTATGACTTCCATGAGCTTGAGGACTGCATCCATGCGGTTTGGCAAGGATTCATACAATGTGTTGATGAAGTCATCAGGAATAGCTAGGAAAGCAGTCTTGCATGCCTCCCAGAGTTCATCAAAATTCTTTGGTTTGGTCTTCCATGCTTCCTCTTTCATCCTACCCCACATATGCTCAATGATGTTCATGTCTGGTGACTGGGCTGGCCAATCCTGGAGCATCTTGATCTTCTTCGCCTTGAGGAACTTTGAAGTGGAGATGGAAGTATGCGATGGAGCTTCACTGTTTTCTGGGTGAATCTTGGATCCATGTGGGCTCCAGTAGGTCTCCTGCAATATTTGCGGCAACTGTGGTGTAATTCAATAGAAGATTAATCTGAAAAATCCACTTTTTTCCACTTCTCCAGCGTCCATCCTTTTAGCAGGCTGTGGGCCTTGGCAAATGCCAAACGGTTTTTCAAGTGTCTTTTTGCTGGCTTCTGGGCACTGATTCGACCATGGAGGCCATTTCGAGACAGAATCCAACAAACTGTTCAGGTTGACACAGGGACTTCAGGGGACCAGGTCTGGTGGAGCTCTGCTGCAGTGGAAAATGGGCTCCTTGGATTTTCGAGCCAACAAACGGTCCTCTCGAGCAGTTGTCTTGCGGGGTCTGCCTGACCTGGGCTTGTCAAAAACGTCTCCATGTCTTCAAATGTTTTTTTAATCTCTTGTACTTGACGCTGAGACACATTGAAAGTGTCTGCCACATCAGCGTGGATCTGGTCTTCAGCCTCTTGATAATCAAACTTTAGTCTCAGGGTGAATCTTAGGCATGTTTGCAGAGTTCTAGTTGCTTTGATGTAGGTCTAGTGTACAGGGGTTGTTTTTTACACACCTGAGACCTAATTGATCCATTATTAGTCCAGGTGAAGCTCATATGACAAGGCAACAACACTTATGTCTTTGCAAAAATTGACTCAATGGGCTTTACCAAGCTGTGAATATAGAATACTTTTTGACAGTTTTGTTTTGCACTGAAACATTATTACAAAGCTGTTGGATAAAATGAGCCATTTCTTGTAAATAAATCTTGATTAGAAATATATTTCAGCGGCACTTCAGGTCAATTTGTACACAAGCGACAAGACTTTTGTCAGGGACTGTATTATAAGTAATTCTGCATATTCACTATATAAAAGGCAGGCTAAATATAATGCAAAAAACACAACTATTGACATAATGAGTGAACGGTAGGTTGAGAGCCCAGTAGTTATCTGAGCTCAGATTTGACAAGGGACCACTCAACAACAAGGGAAACAAAACAGTGGCAGTGTATCAAGAGGCAGGGTCTGGGGGTCATCTGGGGTCATACTGGGAGTTTGGGACTTTTAGCAGTAGGAGGTAGAGTAATAATTACTTGATGGAAGTATACTGAAAACAGACATTTTTGTAGGGAGCAAAACCATTGGCAATATGGTCAAGAAGGGGGGGGGTGCATTGTCAGATATTTATATACTACTAAATGCTAAGTTTTTCTTGGTTACAGCAAACTGTGGTATTGTAATACTACCTTAAGAGTGGAGTATGTATAAGGGTAATGATAGGCAAAGTAGCAGACATCATCCTTATGGCTGAAGCTTGTGCTGAAGGTCATTGTGTAATAGGACTTTCCTTTCTGACCCCCAGCTGCAATGGAACTTCTTGCAAAGTGATTCCTATGGAGGAGGAGGAACATTTCATGAGTAGATGTTGCACAATACAGCACTCATAATACATTCACTCGATGACCACATATTAACCTATACAATCTCTTGCAATTCAAAACAACAGCTGTGTCATAAATTCTACCTAGTTTACAGTATATTGTTGGACTATTATCTCTTTACATTCAAGCACAAAATGTACAGCGCTTTCATTTTTAAAACAGATACATTATACTTTTTTATAATGTTCTTTTTATATCTTTATTGTTAATTTTCTCTTCCATAGTTATGTTTCTTGACCTTTGCAGTATTTGTTTTTATTATATCTTACTATGTTTTTGTGATATGCACCAAAACTCTAAAGGCAAATTCCTTGTATTTAAAAACTTACTTGGCAATTAACCTGATTCTGATGTGCAGTTTAGGTGACATAGTCGGTAAAACTAATAGTTTGCGGTGGCGTAAGTATATGCAACATTATTCACACACAATACTTTGTAAATATATGAAGCAATTTGTGAAGAAAGGGTGTAAAGGGTGTCACCAAGTTGACACTAAATTTAATTAAGAAATGTGGCAGTACTAAGTACATTAATACTAGCTTAAAATATCGTTGCCAGTGTAGTAAGCTTTGAAGAAGTTGAGAGTGCTTTATAGCTACTGTACATAAAATGTATAATTATAAAAGGTAATTAATAAACTAGAGTACAGAAGCTGCAGTACGGCAGTACAGGTATGCTGCATGAAAACTGTACTCTTGCACCATTTAACTGCGATACTTATTGAAAAGGTGTTTGCCTTTCCCTTCTCCCCTTCTGACTGCACCTACTTGTAGTAACAGATATCTGTTCCTGTTCTGACCCAGCGAGGCCTGCCACTGATCGCCTCCTGCACAGAGTACATCAGCACCTGCATGCCTGCACACACAAACAGAGACGCACACACAAAAATGGAGAAAGAATTAAACAAACGAATGAGTGCTGTCTGATGCTCAAGCAATCTCATTAAGACTAAAACTAGGTTAAAAGGCCTTTAAAGTCAATAAAATCTAATTTAAAAAAATATTTACAAAAAGTTACAAATCTTCTGCAGGTCAGAAGGAGAATGACAAGCCACATGTTGTTGGGCATCTTACCGTAGTTGAACTGGCTGTTTGACTTCTCAGAGTTGATGATGTTGAAGCGGTAGGTGGTTCCAACACGCATGCCGCTCACCTCAAAGTAGAACCACTGGTGGTAGTGATTACTGTTGATGTCTGAATTCAGCACAAGGTCGTACTCATATCTGGAGAAACACCACAACATGAACTATAAAAGTGGACTCAAACACAATTAACCAAAATACTGATGTTACACTTCTTTTGTGTTTAATCTAATTCTGTGATATTTACAGTAGGTCTAAGTTAGGTTGAATATAGTAACATTTGACCATGGCTTTAAATGTAGTTATGTTAAAAGATGATCCAATTAAAACTGCACAACTAATTGTGTAGCTCTTACTGATTCCAAATGTGAAAATATATACTTACTTTCTAATCTGAACTGCCTTCCTGAGGTTGCCAGACTCAAACTGAGAGTTAAACTTCAGTGATTCGCCATCATCTTCAATAACAGGACAACTGAAACAACAAAAAATGTGAAAGATTGAGCTAAAGTAACCTGCTTTTTTGAATGCCACAGCTCTCAACATTATCAGAAACAAAAGACAAGCTATAGCTATAGCTAGCTATAGTGATGTAAGTCTTTCAGTTAGCAGACTCTGTAAGAGGGACTCACCTAGGAATGTCCAGGTCGTAAACTACTTTATCCACAATATCATTTGGATGAATCAACCTCTCAGTGTCCTGGAATATTTTAGACCTGCATGATGCGACCCACAAACAAACTCATGATTAACACAATGAAAGAAAAAAAAACATTTTTCCATTAAAAAAATGTTTATTTACGATGATTGATGCAGTAAGCTGTAATAAATGCCACCATGAACTTACAGACACAGCAGAGTTAAAAGTGTAAACTGTAGCCGATGATGAGCATGATTAGACTGAAAAGCCAATTCAGAGCGTCATGAAGAAGGTAACCAAATTATAGCATTTAACTTTCTCCAGATTGGGCCTGGAAATTTGACTCAGAACTTGTCCTTGGAAAAAGCATTACTAAAAAATCATTACTAAAACATCACTATTACTGAGGATCCGAAAGGTCTGTCTAGATGTCATGCTCATATCTGTAGCTTCAGTCAAAGATTTAGAAAAGTTTCAAAATATTTGCTCCAATCTGGTAAATCTTTCTGGCATGGTAAACACTATAGTACACTGCAGTTCATTTCCCTTTTCAATTTTATTATATTCTTAGTTTTATAATCTCTATACTGTTTACAGTTTGAATGCTAAAGGATTTCAGCAAACCACAAGTTTTCAGAAAAATATCTTACCTCTGTACACCGTAAACTCTCTCCTGAAGGGGCTCCCTAAATGTTGGGGCTACATGGCCGAAGTAGTCTGGGTAAGCCACTTCAGCGTACTGGGGTACGGAGTGCGTTCCCTTCACCATCTCCACATAAAGGTCTGGGTCATGGAGCGGGAGGAGCAGCGCTGTGTCTGGCACCTCCAGGACTGCTCCTTCCCCTCCCTCATCCTCAGCACCCTCTGAGCCACAATCTGAACCCCAGTTACTGCCTCCTCCTCCCACACGACGTGTAGCGATGCCCCCCAAAAGCAGAGGAGACTGTATGTGCCTCGTGGCATTGACTGTGGATCCTTCTTGTTTGACTTCCCTTCCTCCCCCTTCTCCTGTGTTCAGAGGCCCCTCCTCTTCTAGAGAGACACACTCCAACACATGTGCTAGGTCCCGTTCTATCATCTGCCCTTGGGAAGGAGGCGTAGCGAGAGGGGACAACGTTGTACATGTCTCGGGGGAAGGAATCCGGGCCTCCTCTTTTTTGTCTTGGTCCTTGGTGAGGTGGATGGTGTCCAGTTCTAGAGGTGTTAGAGGAGCAGGCGGAGTAGGAGTGGGCACAGTAGGAGATGGCAGGGTGTGTTGTCCTTTGGTAGGGTTACAATACCCCTGAGAGCCCGATTTGGGGTCGAGCTTTGGGGACAGGGCTTGAGCTGTGGGTACTATGATTGGCCGTGTGGATCGAGTTGAGGCTGATGAGGAGAAAGATGACGATGTGGTAGAGGCACTCTTTGAGGATTCAAAGTTATAACCCTGTAGAAATAAGATATAGCGATCAGAAAGAATGTTTCAGTAGAGACCGCACACTCCCGTAAACATTTAATCAAGGATCTTTTATTTACACTGAAAACAGCAACAAGAGCAGTGCTCAGTGCTTCGCCAGGCTCATAAAATGTGCAATGGGCCAAAAGCTTACATTTTAAGTTTTTGTAGTAATTAATAATAGCATAAAAGTGTGTAAAACAGGTTCAACCATCTCAGACATTTAATGTAAGAGCAAACGTCATTAAAATCAATTATATCCAGTAGCAACACACACTGCAAGTAATAA
>NC_045737.1:5735500-5737388 GCF_008692095.1 Etheostoma spectabile
ACAATTACTTCTTGTCACATAAAAAAGCACACATATTGCAAGTACCCCAAATATTTCATTTCTAAAATCAGAAACAGTTGAATTGCCCCCTAAGTGATTATTCAGCAGGAAAGTACATGTTGTAATCAGCTCTCAAAATCAGTGCCTAAACTGCTCATAAATTGTTTGAAGAAAAAAAAAAAACACCTCTACTCACCCACAGTCAGCAGCTCACTGAGAATGTACAAAATATTAAGAGTGGTCTGGACATCCCTGGTGTTCTGCCGAAGACACACAGAACATTTGTTAAACAACACACTTGTATATACATATATATCATGAATTCTAGAGATGTGTGCAATTATCTCTTCAGACAATAGTTTACTTGATGTTCCTTCTCTAAGGGGTGCAGTCTAATCTCAAATCAAACAATGCATCAATGTAAAATCTGTAGCGGGGTTTCCCACAGCTGTTCATAACTAGGCATGGATGCATTTCTTATGTCTCTGCATGTAAAGTTAACAGGGAGCTTATTCTGGCAAAGCTCACATCATAGATGTCTAGGAGGTTTATTAAGGATGTCTCAAAGGGAGGGAAATACACCTGTACACCTTCAATGCAAGACTTTTCTCATTCTTCATTTATTCTGCTTTCACTTGGGCATTCAACAATAAAACTATTTTCTTCATGAATTCTAGGAAGCATTTGGTGAGTTATTTTATACAAATAGTCTTTTTGAAGGTGAAATATTCCTTCAAAGAAAAGGTTCGACATTTCTTACTGAGAGTTAAAGCGACCATCAGCAGTCACTTAGCTTAACACAAAGACTGGTACAGCGCATGTCTTTCATAGTCAAATTTAAAGGAAACCACTCTATCCATTTGTGCAAACAGACGTGAAAACTACAGAGTAAGCGTAGTGTTGTCATGCACTGAGCTGCAATCTCCAGTTGTGTGGATGAATGAGCTGACCTCCAGTGAAGCCAGGATGACCTCCATGCCACTGGAGCCTTTGGACATCACCTCTTTCCCGCTCTTCTCTGCAACACACAACAAAATAAAAAAGGACCACAAATGTGAAGATAAACAGTACTGCATTTGTGCAAAACAGTTGAGGGACCTCTCACACATGCAAAGTGAGGGCTGTTATTCCATGTAGAGCGAGTTGTCCTGTAAATGTTGGCTTGACCATTAACAACAAGTCACGGTGACACAGAGGATTATCTTGGAATGTGAAGACTACTGCCCTGGGTTTACTTGTAGTTACAAAGATTCTGCTAGATTACACAATACATATATACCCTGTGTCGAATGTTACCTTTTGCACACATGAGCTTTAACTTTATCCTCTTAAAAACTGTCCCACTCAGTTAGATGTGGTTTTGTACTTTTTTTTTATTTCCCCTCTTTCAATCATACCCTACACCTGCCCTGTAATTTAGGAGCTGACGGATTCCCAACCTCTGAAGAGTGAGTGATCCTGTTTGTGAAACAAAATGCAAACTCTCCGAGCTCAAACACAGGACTAAAAGGAGGTAACAGATACTGAAGTGCTTTAACTTTTTAAAAATTACTTATTGAAAACAACATTAAAGTTAGCAGAGGATTATACATACATTATCCTAAAGGCTTCCATTCTTGATAACAATACTTTTCTTATGTACTGCAGCAGATTGTGTCAAAAAGGCGCTTACTCCATATCACAGATACCCCAAGTTGGAGAGTAATATATACTTGGTGATGATCTTACACGTGAGGAGCTCATGTGTCTTGCATAACGTGCAGCAGCAGGTGAATATGGAAATTAAATGAAGCATGAAGCTTTCATGATTGATCTCTCACTAAAAAAATAATGTGAAACATAAATTATAGACCAGAGACCACACTTACACAACTATGTGCATCACTGG
>NC_045737.1:5737398-5762331 GCF_008692095.1 Etheostoma spectabile
ATAATAATAACCATACATCATGCTGTTATTTATCCATATACTGCAATTCCAAAGATTTTATTCTGCCAATGATTTTATTCTAATTGTGATCTACACAATAACCTTTAGACGTTGCCCTTTAATTTACCTCAACAACCATCATTTATGTCTTTTCTAGTGATTGCAGATATTAGTCAACTGTGGCACATGAACTGTGGAGGTTGTACAAAACAGACGGATTGTTCTAATCTGACCTGGCATGAGAAAAAGGAAAATATATGTGTGATCCTTCATAGATTTTTCAGAGTCTGAGTCAAACGACCTGAAATATTTTCATCATTCTGGACCCTACCCGGGGGGTCTGGGGAGACCGCAGATTGACAGTATGTCCGGGTGTAGCTGTACTCCATTTCATAACAAAAGGTGTCAAAGTTCACCAAAGCTTTGGGTGAGAAGATGTCCTGTTTTCCAAAATCCCAGGTTCACTGCCTCTGGAATCCAAAACGTTGTGCAGGTCTGCTATGAATCTAAACACCTAAGAGTCTTTCATTGGGATTTCTCCATCCCACTAAGGCTACAAGCTTCACCAGTCAAACCTCCAACTGTGTACCAAACACTGAACTTAGGGGCAGGACACCATGAACTTAGTAATCAGCACCTCCCCTTGCACGCTACCAGAATCTGAAAACACCAACTGTATAGGATAGCTCTACTTATGTGTCTTCACTGCCTCCTAAGCTGTAAACCTCTGAACATGAGACATTAGAACAGCAAAGCCCGTCTCTTGGTGTATAATTACTGTGAACAGGGTCAAAGACCCCCCACCAGCCCCAGGACCAACGTCATGCTCATACACATTTCTAGTTGAGGCTGCAAGCAGGGTGTGACAGACAGCCATGCAGTAGATGAGAGAGGAACAGCTGACATATCACGATTGGAAGGGTCACAAACAGAATCCTTTCCACTGTGCCCATTAGTTGTGTTGGATTAACTAAAAATTTGAAAACTTTGAAGTGGGAGGAAGCAATGAATTATGGGAAGATGAAATTCAAGAAAAGCACAAGAGGGCAAGTATGCCTGAAGGCTCAAAATACTAAGTGATGACTCAGCAGAATTCTTCACCCACACACACAAAGGCTTCATTAAGGCGCTGCCTCAAGTGATTACAAGTTGTCCTCACTCAAAAAATCCACAATGGAAATCCCAGTGACTAAAAAAAAAAAAAAAAAAATACTAGCTCCAGGGCAAAGTTAATATGAGAGCTAGTAACAAAAATATAGAGTTTGTAGGTTTGTATCATAGACTGTTAATATTAATACACAGTTTATGGTTTGTATCCACATGGGGAAAAAGTAAACAGTTCAAACTGCCAGTACTGTGGTAAACCTAGTCAAGTGAATGGGAAAGTGTGTCCAAATGTCTGACTTGTACTGTATGTCACTATAATTATATATATATATATATATATATATATATATATATATATATATATCCCCCAGGTTAAATTTCCAGGTGACAGTCCAAGTGAAAGTTACTTCTGCAGTTATGCACAGCTTTCTATGCCCACCCGACCCCCACCCTCCACCCTCCACCCCATGGCACAGTGATGCTCAAAGCAAATACTCACACACAAAAAAGGATATATATGTATGCGTACACATAAACATACACACATACTAATACATAAACATACGTACATACATGTAACAGTAATACAAAAAAAAAAATACTAAATCCAAGATCCCAAATCCAAATATATTCAATTTATGATGATGTAAAACTGAGAAATGCAAAAACTCATCACATTTGAGTAGTAGAACAGAATAATTTGGCATTTTTGTTTAATAAATGACATAAACAAGTATTGAAGCTGTGGCAATTTCTTTGGTCAGTTTCACAAACACATTAATCAACTAAATTGTTAAAGCAATGATGCTTGGATCAGAGATTTCTATTCATCCCAGCTCCTCAGAGTGGCACCCTGGTCACAGAGACACACACACTCATGTTTCAGTATGTTCTACACTACGACGCGGCACAATGCCTTCTTCTTCTGCTGTCAGATCTTCTTCTCTATAGTCCTTTCAAAAGAGTAATCAGAGAACCAGATCAGCCGACACCGTATCAATCCAGCCACACTTTGACTACCGGTGCAGTAACCCGTGCAGTAACCCATCTCTTTTTACACAACATTGCACACATTTTTAATGAATGAATCAACCCGACCTGACTGGCTGAAGCTGCGCTTCAAGGTATTTCAAAGGCAAATTTAAAAAAAAGTTAGTTTACAGTTGTTGAGGAGTACTACTGTATGTGATAAAAGTTGTATAAAGCTTGCAAATAAAATCTCTGACTGAACTGCTGTCCTTCAGGTTTCATTGTGGGTAATGTAGGCTCCAGGTTTTGACAAGGAAGAAGAATGTGTGGAATAAATGTGACGGTCCCACTGCTTGGTGTGCTTTGTTGTTGCTTGGCTTTCAGTCTCCAGGGTTGCAGACCTGTTGGAGGGTAATCAGCAACATGGGACAGGGACACACCCCGGCTCACTGTGCCCTAATGTACAGAAACTAGAGCAGCAGTCAGTCCTTTGGGGCGCTGTGTCTTTTGGTTCCTTTACCTTGATTTTACAGCACAGCATTCATCAGGCACATTCTCAATCATCAACTCCCTACTTTACTGTTTGTGCAGATTCCTCCCATCCATTTGTTTGACTTAATTATTCTTGATGCTAGATTATTTTGTGGTAAATTAATTGCTTTATCAGTTTGTATACCCTATGTGTCTCATGTTTTGGTGACTGGCAGTGACATCTTTGGTGCTCCTATGGTTCTTTTGGTTTTGCAGCAGAACCACTCACTACACAACTGTCCATTGTGACTCCAACGAAATATAGGAGGACCATAATAAATCAGTAGAGTATCCTTTCAAATAAACAGACAGACTATTGGTGCCTATTGGTGTCTGTCCAAAATGCCTACAGACTCACTGGACATCGATGGCTCCGGCCAGGTCCGCAACCTCGGAATCACCCTTGACCCCACCCTCTAGTTTCTAACCCGCAGTAAAAAGGTTACAAAATCCGCCTTCTGCAACCTCAATAACACTGCCCCCCCCTCTGGCCCTCCTTGCCCTCTGCCGCAACACTTATCCATGCCTTCATAACCTCCAGACTAGAATACTGCAATAGCATCCTCTACGGTTCACCCAACTAGAACCTCAACAAACTCCAATATAAAGCTGGGCAATATATCAATATTGAATCAATATTGTGATATGAGACTAGATATCACCTTAGATTTTGGATATCTTAATATCATTTTATGGTAAGTGTTGTCTTTTTTTGGTTTTGAAGGCTGCATTACAGTAAAGTGATGTAATTTTTCTGAACTTAGACTGTTCTTTTATTTGCGGCTAACCACTTAGTCATTATATCCACATTAGTGATGATTATTTATCCAAAAATCTAATTGTGAAAATTGAGAATTGAGATATTTGGTCAATAATATCTTGATATGTTTTTTATTCATATTGCCCAGTCCTACTAGTACTCTAATGCCCCCCGCAACCTCCTTCACCTCAGGTCTGCAGTCACTAACCTGCTGCAAGCCATCCAGACCAAGTGCTGAACCTAAGGCGACTTTGCAGCTGCTAGCCCCTCCCTCTGGAACACCCTCCCCAACGGTCTATCTATCTTTAAAAAGGACCTCAAAACTCAACTATTTGAACTTTCTTTCCACTACCACAACTATTTTATTTTTTCTTGGTGAGCTTTTATTCTGCTCTGTAAAGCGACTTTGAGTACCACTATCTGCTCCTGCCGGAGTCTGTCCATGGCAGGTATTTATTTATTGGGAAATGTTACTGTATGTCTATTCTTTTATTGTATTGTATATTGTATAGCATATGTATTAAACACAACAATGGTCCATTTCCTTAAACTGATTTTGTAATTTACTGTAACAAGAAAAACTTATTCTATTAACAAATTTCACTGCAGGTATGAGGCACTGCCAACAATGCAGTTTAAGGCTTATACTGTACTTCAGCGGAGTAACGAGTAAAAAAATGCCAATATACACATACCAAATGTCTCTGAACAAACATGTTTGTGTGTGTTGTGTTGTGTTGCTCTCACCCTGTGTCTGTATGAGATGAAATATCTTTGCGGTGATCTGTCTTGCCGTTTCGACATCCCTCACCATGGCCTCCCCATTCATCCTCTCCAGTTGGCCCAGGAGCATGAGTACCCTGGAGTTACTGGGAACGCTGGAAACACACACAAACACACTTTTAGCACAAGGATATCTGTAAAAAGGATAACTTAAATAATAAACTCAAGCCTGTATTTGAAGAAATTATGAATACAGTAAATATATATATAAATATATATTGCATATTCAATTCCATCTGGAAAGGGCAGAGATCACATGAGTATCACACACAGCATTATGTTGCATGGTGCTGTATTCAAAACCACAGAAAGTGGATGCTTTAATATGTAAGCATGTGCTGAAAGAAAAATCTGTCATGATTTCCTGCTCCATGTCTGAGATTAGAAGGATTAGTATGATGGATCAGTTTCAGTTTATGTAGCACTGAGCGACACTGGAAAACAAACATAAAGCAGCTCCTCATATGTGCAAATGGCCTTATAAACCCACCGTGAGAGAGAAATGTCTGAGCCAAAATAATAACCAACAAAAATAGCCTTTTCTGTAATATAGTGCAATGCTAAGAAAATTCTAAATTGGCAAGCGATGTTTAAATACCAATCTCTATTTTAGTGACCCATCCCCCATTTATAATCTTAGCTCAGTGGTGCTTAGCTGGAAACAGAAGGTTAGGTCAGTTGTTGGTAGAGCAATAGCTAACATGAAAACTCTGTAATGGTACCCAGTGGAGCGGAGTTTCTCATATGTCCTTATAAAGAGAGAGACACAGGGACAGGGGGAAAAAAGAGAGACAGAGACTGTGTGTGTGTGTGTGTGTGTGTGTGTGTGTGTGTGTGTGTGTGTGTGTGTGTGTGTGTGTGTGTGTGTGTGTGTGTGTGTGTGTGTGTGTGTGTGTGTGTGTGTGTGTGTGTGTGTGTGTGTGTGTTGGAGTCAGTAAAAGAAAAAAAATGGAAAGTATGATGAAACAAGTGATGCAAGTCTGGACAAAAGGAAAACATACTGAAGGAGAAGTAAAGCCTAAATAAACACACTGCATAAATCACATGAATTAAGACAGATTACTAAAAATATGAAGAATTATAAATATTCAAACTTGATCAGGATAAATACACTGAGGAGGTTTATTCCAAGCTCGGTTTCCACTGCACTAATGATTAGTGTTGTTATTTTCATCATGGCAAATAAACGTGGAAGGTTCATGCAAGGCCAACTAATAATCTGCTGCGTTTTACAAAAATATAACTGTTTAGGATACTGAACACAAACAACGGGGACAAACACTGGTGCATAGACAGTTACAAGGCCGAATAGTGCAAAAGCAGGATCACATAACGGATAACATAAGGTAAGCAGTGAGTGAGTGAGTGAGTGAGTGAACAGATAGTTGTGACAAAGCAGCTTTCAAAACAAAAACTACATATCAGACTGCATGTGTATTTGTGTAGACAAGTTAGTTTGTCTTTAAATTGCAAAGCAACTCACCCTTTTTCTGTGGCCATTTTGGGTTTGTTCATTTTAACTACTTCAACATTTCATGTCGTCTGCAAGAGAAAGAAAATAAAGACCTTATAAACATAAACATACTGTACAATTTTTTAAATGAGCATCATAAACCTTGTGTTTGCCTTGTGTTCCAAAAGAGATCCCACTGAATTCCCTCAGTTGTGATCTCAGGCCAGTTCAAAACATTTAATCTGGATCAAAATTATCCGTTTTACTTTTATGTCAGTTTTTCAAAGCAACATTGGACTGGATCACCCTGATCCAGATACACAGTTGTCAAGATTACCAAATCTGGATTACCAGTCCTCTAACTAGGACAACATATAACAATGTGGGCTGCCAGCTATGTAAAGAACAGGTAGAAGAGCCGACATGGGGTCCCTGTAAGTGGTTCTTATTTTGAGACAACACACAAAAACAACACAACATCCATTTCCATTCATAATTTACTTGATGACCCCTCATCTGAGCCACAACAAATAAAAAACAAATATAAATGAACAAATCCATTGTTGATATTTCAAAAATGTCTTGAAAAATTAAATAAAGTGTTCAGGGCTCTTCTTCATCTGAGGACGAGAGACCAGACATTATTTTAGACAGGCTCATCTCTGGTGATTGTTTCTTTGAAATTAATATACGGTGATGAATGACAAAAAAGTGGAATATACTATCTTTGTTTGTTATTAAAATCTGTTTGGGGGATTGTTTCATGGGGACAAGATAATTTTTATTCTATTGTTACTTTACTATACTGAATAGCTTAATTGGTAGCCTATGTATACTTACTTTATCACTGTTACAACGGTTACACAAGTCAAGTGAAAAATATAAATAAAAGTATATTCACTAAATGATACAAATGTATTATCTGACCAATTTTTTTTTGTTTTACTACATTTTCTTCCTGGAATCCACCTTGAAATCCTACCCCCTGTTGGGATCAGGATAATCCTGTTTCCAAATCCTACCGACAAGTTTTGAAAAACACAAACTGAAGGTTTAATCCTGATCCAGATTAAACTAGGATTGGATTCCGTGATTTAATCTGATTTTAGATTCCTTCTTTCCCTTTTGAACAACACATTTTCAAGATTTGATCCAATCCGATAACCAAAGTCTGATCAGTTTACCTTTGAACAACTGGCCCCACAGGCTCTAGTCGGCCCTGCAACTATATATATATATATATATATATATATATATATATATATTTATTTATTAAAATCAGATGACGATCAACCTAAACTGCCCATAGCTGTGAATGTTTTGATCTGTCCAGGTCCAACAAGCGTGTGAACTGTCCAGGATGTGCAGAGAGATGGCCCATGTTGACTTTACCAGGACTTACTATCAGATAGAAAGTCCTGCATGATTTTACACAAAACAAAAAGCGGCTGCCCTACATTCTGCAGATCTGAAATGTCTAGAGACAAGGCCCCATAGACAAGGTTATTTTAACAAAAGGATTGGGAAAAAAAAGCAATACTAGCAGTCTGATGCAATATATCAAACAACACAACCATTCAGCAATAAAGTCTAGCATGTGACTACAGCAACAGTTTAATGAATTGCATTTTCACAAGTCTCCCACAATTAGATTAGGTCAGGAGCATTATGGGCTGAGATAAGGTCAGTCATAAACAATGCTACTGTAGAATGTAAAAAAGCTATCAGTTAACAACATAGTGTAGTAAGTTATATGGTGCTTACATGACAACTAACATTTTTAACCAATAACTTACATGGTGCTTACATGACAAATAACATATTTTATAACCAATAACACATATAATACAGTTATAAGGGGAACAAATGCCAGAATTGGCACCACACATCAATAACTTATTTAAAGTATTTTTTCCAATTAAAAATAAGCTTTTAAAGAAACTGGCTAAAAACTCATTTAACACATCCTATTAGACAGGTACAACCAGAGGAGGATCATAGGTCACGCTTTGGTAGGTATGGGCTGTGTAAGAGCAGTTAGATCAAACCATATATAGCCTTGTGTGTTAGGGATAATCTAGTTGAAGTTTTTTTTCCAACAAATTGTGAAATTGACATGTAGCGGAGGCCAGCTCACAGTGGACAGTCGGTAGCCTGTCCACTGTGACCCCTGAGGGCTGCCTGCTTCCACAAACCACAAATTAAACTCTATTTAGAAAACATGATAGTATATATCGTCATAACAGCAGCCTGCATGGACATTTGGGTTAGTCACTGTTATTAGGCTATTGTTAGCAAGGTGAACAGCTAGGTAAGGCGGTTTTTGCAAGATGCTAAATTTGATAAGCTGTGGCTGGTGTCCGCTGCACCTGCTGGACTAGTCACTCAATAACGACCGCCTGTCTGCGCCAGCAGGCTAGCTAACGGAAGAATATGCTAACAATAAATAGCACACTAAACGGTGTTAGCTAAAGCAATAGCTAACCCTGCATGCCACTAACAAGAACAAGGAATTTACGAACCTGAATGAAAAGGAACTGCTGTCCCATTCAGGGTGGACCAATTCCAAGATAAGGGGGGCCGCCACTGTGTCCGAGCGTTGCCTGAAACGCCCTGATGGTGTTGTGATGAGACCAGCCCCAATTGTCAGAGGTGCTGTCAGTGAACAACGCGATAGTACGTTTCTCTGCGTGGTTTTATGTGCTGTTAGGATGAGAATAGAAATTTCCCAAATAAGCCAAGTGCATCACAACCTTCACCAAAATATAACATTAACATAGTTTAATACCTACACTGGCCTGGTTGTAAGTTACACATCGTTCACTGGGGGCTTGTTCTCCGTCACGACATCTAAGGACTACATTTCCCAGGTTGACAGTGACCTATGACGTTACATGTATGCGCCGATCTTTACAGTCGTTGAAGAGCTCTATGGTTAATAGAAAATACTAGCTAAGGTTTGTGCAAATTTACAACAAAAAATGTGGTTTCTAATAACGATTTTCTTGTTTTGTATAGCTGCCTGGTCACATTGAATAACGTGTTAATATAACTTGGGATTATCTAGCTTTGTTCACCGGATCATCCACTGTGGGCAACATTACCTTTAGCTTGTTAGCACACGGTATTACAAGCTATTTTGAGGTTGGTGATACTAGCTAGCTAACATTTCCTGTACATATCACATAATTTAATTTTTTTTTGTAAA
The DNA here is from genome assembly GCF_008692095.1 of Etheostoma spectabile. Lineage (NCBI taxonomy): Eukaryota > Metazoa > Chordata > Actinopteri > Perciformes > Percidae > Etheostoma > Etheostoma spectabile. The sequence goes on from NC_045737.1 coordinate 5,746,210, forward strand.
CGGTGCAAATGTAGCTAGGTTAACTCGTTACACTAGTGTTGATGATGGTGACAAAATAGCGAAATAAGATGACAGACTAGTGTGTATTTGTTTGACAAGTAACGTTAGCTAGCTGGGTTATTTTTCTCTTAATGAGATGCCTCCTAATGCCAGACTGAAAGAAATGCATCAATGTCTTCTTTAACCTGTAATTATGTTTACCTGCATGTGATAAAATCGGGTTTAGTGTGTTTATATGACACATAAAAATGCCCGGTTGCAGTCGCTGCCTCTCAGTTAGTAAATCTCAATTAAAATATGTATTTCTGAATATTTAATAGATGTGCTATAAACATTCATAAGGTAGTTAATGGTTTAAACATCAGTCATACGGGGGGTTTAAAAGGCTGAGACTTTCCAGTGCACTCAGTCGTGCAATTTACACCTTTTTAGGCTCTGATCTCAAGTCTGTTCACAGAGCATGATGTTAATACTCCCCCTTTTACCCTAGATCATAAAATACTGCCTGTTCAGCTCTCGAGACGTAGAGGTAAAGTATGAACATGTGTAAAAGACATACAGCAACCTGTAGGACATACATAGCCATTTCAGTTTGCGGGTATCAATGTAAGATATGACTGACTGTGCTGATCACCCAGCACTGGTTGCCAGCTCACCTTTGGGATGTGCTGTGGAGAAGGTGAATGAACGTAGCAAATTATGTTGTGAAAGTAAATGTTTATTATAAGTTTATAGTTAATAAATATGTAAAGAATTATTCAGCCAGCTGCTGAATAATTCCTGTGTTACAATACAAGAGGCTCTTCATTGGCTCTTAATTGGAATCCACTTGTATAGTGCTGGGTTTTCTTACTGTTGACAGTTTGACTTCAAAACACTGGTGTGGCCTACTGTCACACCCAAATTGATGAGAGCCGTCATTAACGTTTATTAGTTACTAGAACCTGACCGATAAAGAGTTTTTAAGGCCGTCACCGATACAAATATTTGGTTAATAGAAAATCCGATACTCTGATTATATACTTTTTACTTTTCTACATTAGTTATTTATGAGTTCTCACTAAAATAATGATAATAATTTGCGTTATTCTCACAACAGAACAGAGGACCATCAAAATATATTAAAGTTCTGATAAATAAAATGTATAAAAATACAAACTTAAGATATGGAACTTAAAGTCCTTTGAACAACAACGCAATAAAAAAAAATTAAAAAAATCTGTGTTATAGCGCGCCCTCTGGAGCGCCAACTATGCAATGCCAAGATCTCCTAACATAGTTGACCATCCGTTTTATATTAAAACATTTTATTATGAATAAATATTTAAAAAACATATATATATAGCCATTAGAAATACTGATACTAGTCGATACTGATAGTTGGGAAAGGCCTAATATCGGCTGATAATATCGTCCCTCTGATATATCGGTCAGGCTGTATTAGTTGTGCAGCCTGTGCAGTTCATGCTATGGTAAGGCAAAATGTCTGATTAAAAAAAGGTCTACTTAAAGTGTTTGAACAGTTAAAGACCCAACAATAAATCTTAAGTATGATCCGTTTAGCAGTCAGACACAACATATTTTGTCATTTCCCCCTTGTTAAAAATGCTTGGAATAGCTGACATTTGTTCATATTTTATACACTTTGTCCTAGTTCTCTTTGTGTTTCTTTTTACCAGTCACCATGGTGATGAAGTCAGCAGTTGAGGATGATGATGCTGGCTGGGGAATGGGCATTCCAGAAAAGATGAAGAGCAATGCCAACTGGGTTAATATTACACATGAATTTAAGGGCGCGTGCAAAGGTACAGGCTGTGCTAGTGATTTTGTGTGTGTGTGTGTGTGTGTGTGTGGGTTGTATGTGTGCAGTTATGAAAGGTTCTGATGTGTTCCCCCTTTCTTGTCCTCATCCTTTATGCAGAGTTGAACCTTGGAGAGTTGCTTCATGACAAATTGTGAGTAGGACAAAATGCTTTTTGCACACTCACCCTTTTAAAGAAACAGTTCGCTCAAATTACAAAAAGAAACCCTGTCAGCACACCGCCAGGTGATGTGAGTCAGCCTGCTTAACCTCCCAAAAAACGGAGACACTAACTGTTCTTCAATGGTGGCAGGTTTGGCTTGTTCGAGGCCATGTCAGCGATAGAGATGATGGATCCTAAGATGGACGCAGGAATGATTGGAAACCAGGTCAACAGGAAAGTGCTCAACTTTGAACAAGCTATCAAGGTGCAGTACCGCTGACCTCTCACTGCCGCACAATGAAAACATTTTAACCTCCACTGTATAATAAAGCACCAAGTCATTTGTATTACTCGCTTTTGTTTTGTCTGTATCTATCTATCTAACTATCTATCTATCTATCTATCTATCTATCTATCTATCTATCTATCTATCTATCTAGGAAGGTGCCATCAAGGTGAAAGACCTCAGTCTTCCTGAACTCATCGGAATCATAGACACATGTTTCTGCTGTTTGGTGAGTTTTACTTTCGTATACTGTAATCGTTCAACATTGTGGGACTTGTGTGTGATAACAATCTGAGAATGATGTGATAGAAAACACAAAACTGTCAGTATAAATAATAAATGGCAAGCCACCGTGTAGTACAAAAAAACTCAACAGACAAACAATGGAAAAAGAAATCTGAATTAAAAAGTCCTGAAGGTGTTTTAAGTCACTGTGTTTAATTTTAAATCGGCACCACTGCAGGAAACCCAGTGTTCACGTGTGCATGCTGGTGTGTATTCCTAGATCACGTGGCTTGAGGGCCACTCCCTGGCGCAGACGGTATTCACCTGTCTGTACGTCCATAACCCCGACCTGATCGAGGAGCCAGCCCTCAAAGCCTTTGCCCTTGGCATACTGAAGGTGTGTGACATCGCCCGAGAGAAAGTCAACAAGGCTGCTGTGTTCGAGGAGGTAAGCAACTTGTAAGAAAAAGTGCGTGTGTGGGACAATATGAGAGCTATGGTATTTATGTAAACTTGTTTTGATTTTTTTTTTTAAAGCTGAAATTGCAAGTGATAACTGTCATATTTATAATTGAATGAAGGGTTTCCCTCATATGTTTTGTAGGAGGACTTCCAGGCCATGACCTATGGCTTCAAGATGGCCAATAATGTAACAGACCTGCGGGTGACAGGTACAAGTACTGTATTGTAACAGATTATTACATCTGCAGCTTTACATATTCTAAGGCCATTATAGATATTACTGTTGATTCAGAGAAACAAAGGTGAGGTAATCTCTCTCTCATTTGTTATTCCTACCAGGAATGCTAAAAGACGTGGAGGATGAGTTACAGAGGAAAGTTAAGGTATTTGTTGTCGCCCTGTTTAAGCTACAGTCTTTGCCGTTTCAGTGAAATACTGTTATTACTAATGCAGAGTATTGTTTTTGTTATATTGGGTTCTCTCCTACTGCCTCAGAGCACCCGCAGTCGACAGGGTGAGCAGCGAGTCCCCGAGGTTGAGCTGGAGGTAAGTCAGGTCATTCCTCCATGTCTGAGGAGTTTTTGCTTCTTGATAAAGGCATGTTTTTGCAATAGCATTTGGACCAGAGATCTTCAGCAGGGGGTCTGGGACCCCTAAGGGGTCCTCAGAGTCAATGCAGGGGGGCCTCCAAATTATTGTTAATAAAAAAAATATATAAACCCACACTGCTTACTGGTGTATTGGGAAGGTAGTGACTAAGGTAGCTATCCACAGACACAGTTCATCCTAAAGATGGTCTGTGCTACATTTATGTCTAACATTACAACATGATTTATAAAATCATGCCAACAATTGTTAGGCTATTTTAATAGCTTAGTAGTATATGCAAAAATAGTATGTATAAAGGCCGCCTTACAAGTTATTGTAGGCCCAGTTTATTATGTAACTTCATTTTATACATTATGTAGTAGGGGGTCTCTGCTCCAACTTTCTTTCAGTTAAGGGGTCCTTGGCTTAAAAAACATGGAAGATTCCTTATTTAGACCATCTAAAAGCTAAACATGAGTTGTTTCTGACTGATGTGGCTGTAGTTTCAACATAAAATACATACTGGATGACTACAAGTAGACACTCAGATTGCGTTACAGCTCTTTATCCCTTTATACTATCTTTGTAGCCTAGTATCCCAACATTTCAGCCACAAACTAGACCTCGAACCATCCTTCTCAATCTCTGCCTTTGTTAGAAGTAGTTTTCCATCTACTAACTATCAGTGTGTGGCACTCATATGACCTTTGGACACTCTACTCTGGAATGTCCAGCTGTTGAAAGAACAAAAAGTCAGCCTTTCTTGGGCCTTGGAAAGCTTCAAAAACTAATTAGGAAATATGTGTATTAATAGCTGTGCATGTACGTGTGAGCCTGTTTAATGTTCTCATTCTGTATTTTTCCAGCATCAGCAGTTTTTGGCACTTTTCAATAGAATCAAGTTCACACGCCTTCTACTGACAGCACTGATCACCTTTACCAAGAAAGAGGTACTGCAAATACAGACACACAGTTACACAATGCATGCGTAAATGACTACCACATGGATTTAAAAATGTTCTTCTGCATACTGACCTCTTAGGAGGATTGTATTAAAGTAAACTGATAGACACTTATGCACGTATTTTAAATTGGTCAATTTCTATCCTGTATTTATTTGTTTTTTGTTTACGGTTATATCTTTATCAGACCAGCTCGGCGGGCGAGGCTCAAAAGCTTGTGGCTCAGGCAGCTGACCTTTTATCAGCCATTCATTCCAGTATTCAGCACGGCATCCAGTCACAGAATGATACCACTAAAGGAGGTAACACACGCACACAGACACACAGACAGACACACACACACACACACACACACACACACACACACACACACACCATTCAGTCGTAAAGTTGAGCTGCAGCACATAGTTTGACTTGGCGTGAGTTTACGAACCAACAGCTCTAAAAGACTTCACAAACACACACCACACACACGCTTAGAATTACGTGTGGAAATGAGTCAGGGCAACTGAATAAAAGAAAAAATCACATATGCATTGTGGCTCCACAGCCATTCAGTTAAGTAGTCGTCATGGCAACAGAGAGTTACAATACAGTGCACACGTAGTACCTCCCAAACCATAAACAGAACTCAAACAAGTGTATATGTGACCTTTTTAGTGTTTTTTATTTCTTTTTTCCGTGTGTATGCTGCAGACCACCCCATCATGATGGGCTTTGAGCCCCTGGTCAACCAGAGACTGCTGCCCCCGACCTTTCCTCGCTACGCCAAGATCATTAAAAGGGAGGACATGGTGGCCTACTTTAGCAAGCTTATAGAACGCATCAAAACCGTCTGTGACGTGATCAACACTACCAACCTGCATGGCATACTGGTAAACACTTTTCAGGATTTTACTTTACATTTGGACGCAGCTTTTGACCTTTTCTGTGTTTGTTGGTTTTTTAAGTCGTCATCACCCCTTTTTTTTTTTTTTTTTAGGACTTCTTCTGTAGTTCAGTGAGCAGTCTCCCTGTGTGCTCTCCAGGTCTCTACTTCAGGTGGGTTAACCATTTTATTTCTTTCACTGCTTTTTTGTCTCAATGCCTTTTTAAAGCCCACTGTATGACAACTGAAGGTATTGTTTTCTTAAATCCAGACAACGTTCCTGATAGATAATAAGAAAGTGTTTGGGACACACCTGATGCAGGACATGATTAAAGATGCTCTGAGATACTTTGTTAGCCCACCTGTCCTCTCCTACAAGTAAGTCTGTCTGTCACTGTTAAAGTATTAAACCCATATCATGTGAATCATTTATATTTTGAAGTCATCTATTTAAATGGTTGATTTGGAAATTTGCTTTGTGTGTGTAAGCATAATATTCAAATTCACTTGAGTAAGCTTATTGTGTGTGTCTCTCTCTCTCTCTCTCTCCTCTCTCCTCTCTCTCTCTCTCTCTCTCTCTCTCTCCCTCCGTCCTCTCCTCTCTCCCCCCCTCCCCTCCAGGTGTTGTCTGTTCAACAACCACCAGGCCAAGGATTACATTGACTCCTTTGTTACGCACTGCTCCAGGGTATGTTGTCTTTACTGTTCAAAGTTCTTGTCTCCTGCAATGCAAGTCGCTTATAATTATTATGGGGAATTTACAATTAGTTAACTTTGTTGGCTGCTTTCACTTCAGCATAAGTTTGTTTTTCGGTAGATGAATTTAAACTTAGATGTTTAGGAGGAGAGATATAAAGATGCTGCCTCAAAAGAGAGCGATGACACAGACTATCATCTGCTATTCTAGGATTGTTTGCTATTTTGGAGGTTGGGTGTACCACTGCTGTATGGACCATCTATCATCAGCCCTAGGCAGGTGGCAGGTGGTGAACCTGTGTGGTGATTTGTTTGAGTCTTGTCATGTTCCCTGCAGCCGTTCTGCAGCCTGATCCAGATCCACGGACACAACCGAGCTCGACAGAGAGACAAGCTGGGTCACATTCTCGAAGAGTTTGCCACACTGCAGGACGAGGTGAAGCAGCGTTTTTTTTCAATATTTAGACACACACTTAAGTCACACTTTCACTGCATTTTGCACTGCACAGGACACCTACTCTGAGGTCTATAAATCAGCGGGCTGATATTATCGGCCGATATTAGGCATTTTCCAAACTACCGCTATCCGCATTTATAATGGACGATAAATGAATATTTAAAAAATAAAATTAAAACCAATGAAACACCTTTCAACCGTGTTATGAGTTTTGCGTTGCATAGTTTGTCCACCAGAGGTCGCTCTATCACGTCCCTGTTTTTATTTTTATACATTTTATTTATCAGAACTTTAATATATTTTGATGCTTCTCTTTTCTGTTGTGACAATAAAACAAACAAGTTTATTTTTAAACTGCCTTATCAAATTATTTTAGTGAGGACTCACAAACAATTGTTTTGTTATGCGTTTCTGAATTACTTTTTTTTTTTAATGCAGTATTTATTGATGTTGGGTTCAAGCCCTCGAGTAAAAAAAACACTTATTGCTTTTTCTTTGCAAAGGGGAATGAATACTGAAAAAAACATTCAGCAGTCTTCCAAAGCATTCTCCTTTCACACAGTCACAGCTGCAAGTTTATCTTATCTTACTCTGCTGACTCGACACTCCTGTGTCTAGCTTTCCTCGTCTCAAAGCTTTTCTTCATTTCTCAAGGTTTTAAACATTCACATGATAAATATTACACAATATAATTTGTTTGGTTCCCACAGTCGGCCGATATATTGAATTTTTAAATCACCAAATATTTGTATCTAACATTTGACAATCCTTATCGGTCGGGCTCTACTGAGGTCAGTTGTGATTTTATCATTTATAAACCAACTACTAAATTGTTCTGTTGTGGTCTGCAGGCGGAGAAGGTGGATGCAGCCCTGCATAGCTTGCTGATGAAACTCGAGCCTCAGCGACAGCATCTAGCCTGTCTGGGCACCTGGATCCTCTACCATAACCTGAGGATCATGATCCAGTACTTGCTGAGTGGTTTTGAACTGGAGCTGTACAGCATGCATGAGTACTACTACATCTACTGGTGAGTGCACACACACATTCTTTATTCATGTTTTAAAGCATTTTTTTTATATTTTTGCAAACAGAATAGAGCCAGTACCGCAGCAATGTCTAGATACGTCAATAGAAAATATACATTGGAGAAAGGCAAGTGACATTGCATATGATACATCCATGTAACACAAAGCTATACAGCCTATACAGAGATACAAAAAACAACAAAACAATTCAATTCAATTTTATTTATAGTATCAATTCATAACAAGAGTTATCTCAAGACATTTTCCCTTCTTCTACACTCTGCGGTGCCCAGCTACTCCGGCTGTGCCTTGTAAGGCGCACATGCCCCTGCTAGCCATGAACTACCACAAAGAACTGCTACAAACTACTATTTTTTCTATTTTTGTTATTTCCACTAACCCCAACCGGCCCGTCAGACACCGCCTACCAAAGCCTGGGTCTGTCCGAGGTTTCTGCCTAAAAGGAAGTTTTTCCTCGCCACTGTCGCACTGTTGCTTGCCTCTGGAGAAAACTACTAGAACTGTTGGGTCCTTGTAATTCTGGAGTGTGTCTAGACCTACTCTATCTGTAAAGTGTCTTGAGATAACTCTTGTTATGATGATACTATAATAATTGATTGAATTGTTTTGTTGTTTTTTTTGTATCTCTGTATAGGCTGTATAGCTTGGTTACATGGATGTATCATATGCAATGTCACTTGCCTTTCTCATGTATATGTATTTCTATTGACGTATCAGACATTGCTGCGGTACTGGCTCTATTCTTTGCAAAAATAAAAAAATGCTTTTAAAACATGAATAAAGAATGTGTGTGTGCACTCACCAGTAGATGTAGTAGTACTCATGCATGCTGTACACTCCAGTTCAAAACCACTCAGCAATACTCGGATCATGATCCTCAGTTTATGGTAGAGGATCCAGGTGCCCAGACAGCGAGATGCGTCGCTGAGGCTCGAGTTTCATCAGCAAGCTATGCAGGCTGCATCCACCTTCTCCGCCTGCAGACCACAACAGAACAATTTAGTAGTTGGTTTATAAATGATAAATCACAACTGACCCTCAGTAGAGCCCGACCGATAGAGGATTGTCAAATGTTAATACAAATATTGTTGATTTAAATTCTATTATCGGCCGACTGTGGGAACCAACAAATTATATTGTGTAATATTTATCATGGATGTTTAAAACCTTGAGAAATGAAGAAAAGCTTTGAGACGAGGACTTAGACACGGAGTGTCGAGTCAGCAGAGTAGATAAGATAACTTGCAGCTGTGACTGTGTGAAAGGAGAATGCTTTGGAAACTGCTGAATGTTTTTTTCAGTATTCATTCCCCTTTGCAAAGAAAAGCAATAAGTGTTTTTTTTACTCGAGGGCTTGAACCCAACATCAAATACTGCATTAAAAAAAAGTAATTCAGAAACGCATAACAAAACAATTGTTTGTGAGTCCCCTAAAAAATTTGATAAGGCGTTTAAAAATAAACTTGTTTTGTTTAATTGTCACAACAGAAAGAGAAGCATCAAAATATATTAAAGTTCTGATAATAAAATGTAAAAATAAAAACAGGGACGTGATAGAGCGACCTCTGGTGGACAAACTATGCAACGCAAAACCATAACACGGTTGAAAGGTGTTTCATTGGTTTTAATTTTATTTTTTTAAATATTCATTATCGTCCATATAAATGCGGATAGCGGTAGTTTGGAAAATGCCTAATATCGGCCGATAATATCAGCCCGCTGATTTAGACCTCAAGTAGGTGTCCTGTGCAGTGCAAAATGCAGTGAAAGTGTGACTTAAGTTGTGTGTCTAAATATTGAAAAAAAACGCTGCTTCACCTCGTCCTGCAGTGTGGCAAACTCTTCGAGAATGTGACCCAGCTTGTCTCTCTGTCGAGCTCGGTTGTGTCCGTGGATCTGATCACTGCGAACGGCTGCAGGGAACATGACAAGACTCAAAAATCACCACACAGGTTCACCACCTGCCCACTGCCTATCGATGATAGATGGTCCATACAGCAGTGTACACCCAACCTCCAAAATAGCAAACAATCCTAATAGCAGATGATTCTGTGTCATCGTCCTCTTTTGAGGCAGCATCTTTAACTCTCCTCCTAAACATCTAAGTTTAAATTCATCAACCGAAAAAACAAACTTATGCTGAAGTGAAAGCAGCCACAAAAGTTAACTATTGTAATTCCCCATAATAATTATAAGCCTTCATTGCAGGAGACAAGAACTTTGAACAGTAAAGACAACATACCCTGGAGCATGGCGTAACAAAGGAGTCAATGTAATCCTTGGCCTGGTGGTTGTTGAACAGACACACCTGGAGGGGAGGGGGGGAGAGAGAGGAGAGAGAGAGAGAGAGGAGAGAGAGAGAGGAGAGAGAGAGAGAGAGACACCACACAATAAGCTTACTCAGTGATTTGAATATTATGCTTACACACACAAAGCAATTTCCAAATCAACCATTTAAATAGATGACTTCAAAATATAATGATTTCACGATATGGGTTTAATACTTTACAGTGACAGACAGACTTACTTGAGAGGACAGGTGGGCTACAAAGTATCTCAAGCATCTTAATCATGTCCTGCATCAGGTGTGTCCCAAACACTTTCTTATTATCTTCAGGAACGTTGTCTGGATTTAAGAAAACAATCCCTTCAGTTGTCATACAGTGGGCTTTAAAAAGGCATTAGAGACAAAAAGCAGTGAAAGAATTAAAATGGTTACCCCACCTGAAGTAGAGACCTGGAGAGCACACAGGGAGACTGCTCACTGAACTCACAAGAAGTCCTAAAAAAAAAAAAAAAAAAAAGGGTGATCGACTTAAAAACAACAAAACACAGAAAGTCAAAAGCTGCGTCCAAATGTAAGTAAAATCCTGAAAATGTGTTACCAGATGCCATGCAGGTTGGTGTGTGATCACGTCACAGACGGTTTTGATGCGTTCTATAAGCTTGCTAAAGTAGGCCACCATGTCCTCCCTTTTAATGATCTTGGCGTAGCGAGGAAAGGTTGGGGCAGCAGTCTCTGGTTGACCAGCTCAAAGCCCATCTGATGGGGTGGTCTGCGCATACACACGGAAAAAAGAAATAAAAAACACTAAAAAGGTCACATATACACTTGTTTGGAGTTCTGTTTATGGTTTGGGAGGTACTACGTGTGCACTGTATTGTACCTCTGTTGCCATGACGACACTACTTACTGAATGCTGTGGAGCCACAATGCATATGTGATTTTTTCTTTTATTCAGTTGCCCTGATCATTCCACACGTAATTCTAAGCTGTGTGTGTGGTGTTGTTTGTGAAGTCTTTTAGAGCTGTTGGTTCGTAAACTCACGCCAAGTCAAACTATGTGCTGCAGCTCAACTTACGACTGAATGGTGTGTGTGTGTGTGTGTGTTGTGTGTGTGTGTGTGTGTGTGGTGTCTGTCTGGGTGTCTGTGTGCGTGTGTTACCTCCTTTAGTGGTATCATTCTGTGACTGGAGTGCCGTGCTGATACTGAATGAATGGCTGATAAAAGGTCAGCTGGCCTGAGCCACAAGCTTTTGAGCCTCGCCCACCGAGCTGGTCTGAATAGATATAACCGTAAACAAAAAACAAATAAATCCAGGATAGAAATTGACCATTTAAAATACGTGCATAAGTGTCTATCAGTTTACTTTAATACAATCCTCCTAAGAGGTCAGTATGCAGAAGAACTTTTTAAATCCTGTGGTAGTCATTTCGCATGCATTGTGTAACTGTGTGTCTGTATTTGCAGTACCTCTTTCTTGGTAAAGGATCAGTGCTGTCAGTAGAGGCGTGTGAACTTGATCTATTGAAAAGTGCCAAAAACTGCTGATGCTGGAAAATACAGAATGAGAACATTAAACAGGCTCACACGTACATGCACAGCTATTAATACACATATTTCCTAATTAGTTTTTGAAGCTTTCCAAGGCCCAGAAAGGCTGACTTTTTGTTCTTTCAACAGCTACATTCCAGAGTAGAGTGTCCAAAGGCATATGAGTGCCACACACTGATAGTTAGTAGATGGAAAACTACTTCTAACAAAGGCAGAGTTGAGAGGATGTTTCGAGTCTAGTTTGTGGCTGAAATGTTGGGATACTAGGCTACAAAGATAGTATAAAGGGATAAAGACTGTAACGCAATCTGTGTCTACTTGTAGTCATCCAGTATGTATTTTATGTTAAAACTACAGCCACATCAGTCAGAAAACACTCATGTTTAGCTTTTAGATGGTCTAAATAAGGAATCTTCCATGTTTTTAAGCCAAGGACCCTACTGAAAGAAAGTTGGAGCAAGACCCCCTACTACATAATGTATAAAATGAAGTTACATAATAAACTGGGCCTACATAACTTGTAAGGCGGCCTTTATACATACTATTTTTGCATATACTACTAAGCTATTCAAATAGCCTAACAATTGTTGGCATGATTTTATAAATCATGTTGTAATTTAGAACTAAATGTGCACAGACATCTTTAGGAGAACTGTGTCTGTGGATGCTACCTTAGTCCCTACCTCCCAATACACCTTAAGCAGTGTGGGTTTATAATTTTTTTTTATACAATATTGGAGGCCCCCCTGCATTGACTCTGAGGACCCCTTAGGGGTCCCAGACCCCCTGCGAAGATCTCTGGTCCAAATGCTATTGCAAAAACATGCCTTATCAAGAAGCAAAAACTCCTCAGACATGGAGAATGACCTGACTTACCTCCAGCTCAACCTCGGGGACTCGCTGCTCACCCTGTCGACTGCGGGTGCTCTGAGGCAGTAGGAGAGAACCCAATATAAAAACAATACTCTGCATTAGTAATAACAGTATTTCACTGAAACGGCAAAGACTGTACTTACAGGGCGACAACAATACCTTAACTTTCCTCTTAACTCATCCTCCACGTCTTTTAGCATTCCTGGTAGGAACAAATGAGAGAGAGATTACCTCACTTTGTTTCTCTGAATCAACAGTAATATCTTATGGCCTTAGAATATGTAAAGCTGCAGATGTAATAATCTGTTACAATACAGTACTTGTACCTGTCACCCGCCGGTCTTTTACTATTGGCCATCTTGAGCCATAGGTCATGGCCTGGAATCCTCCTACAAAACTATGAGGGAAACCCTTCATTCATATAAATATGACAGTTATCACTTGCAATTTCACTTTAAAAAAAAAAATCAAAACAAGTTTACATAAATACCATAGCTCTCATATTGTCCCACACACGCACTTTTTCTTACAAGTTGCTTACCTCCTCGAACACAGCGCCTTGTTGACTTTCTCTCGGCGATGTCACAACACCTTCAGTATGCCAAGGGCAAAGGCTTGAGGGCTGGCTCCTCGATCAGGTCGGGTTTGGACGTACAGACAGTGAATACCGTCTGCGCCAGGAGGTGGCCCTCACCACGTGATCTAGGAATACACACCAGCATGCACACGTGAACACTGGTTTCCTGCAGTGGTGCCGATTTAAAATTAACACAGTGACTTAAAACACCTTCAGGACTTTTTATTCAGATTCTTTCCCATTGTTTGTCTGTTGAGTTTTTTTTGTACTACACGGTGGCTTGCCATTTATTATTTATACTGACAGTTTTGTGTTTTCTATCACATCATTCTCAGATTGTTATCACCACCAAGTCCCACAATGTTGAACGATTACAGTATACAAAGTAAAACTCACCAAACGCAGAACAGTGTCTATGTTCCGATGAGTTCAGGAAGACTGAGGTCTTTCACCTTGATGGCACCTTCCTATATAGATAGATAGATAGATAGATAGATAGATAGTAGATATATAGATAGATAGTTAGATAGATAGATACAGACAAAACAAAAGCAGTAATACAAATGACTTGGTGCTTTATTATACAGTGGAGGTTAAAATGTTTTCATTGTGCGGCAGTGGAGGTCAGCGGTACTGCACCTTGATAGCTTGTTCAAAGTTGAGCACTTTCCTTTTGACCTGGTTTCCAATCATCCTGCTTCCATCTTAGGATCCATCATCTCTATCGCTGACATGGCCTCGAACAAGCCAAACCTGCCACCATTGAAGAACGTTAGTGTCTCCGTTTTTTGGGAGGTTAAGCAGGCTGACTCACATCACCTGGCGTGTGCTGACAGGGTTTCTTTTTGTAATTTGAGCGAACTGTGTTTCTTTAAAGGGTGAGTGTGCAAAAAGCATTTTGTCCTACTCACATTGTCATGAAGCAACTCTCCAAGGTTCAACTCTGCATAAAGGATGAGGACAAGAAAGGGGAACACATCAAACCTTTCATAACTGCACACTCCAACCCACACACCCACACACCCACACACCAAATCACTAGCACAGCCTGTACCTTTGCACGCGCCCTAATTCATGTGTAATAATTACCCAGTTGGCATTGCTCTTCATCTTTTCTGAATGCCCATTCCCCAGCCAGCATCATCATCAATCCGCTGACTTCATCACCATGGTGACTGTTAAAAGAAACACAAAGAGACTAGGCCAAAGTTATAAAAAATAGACAAAATGTCAGCTATTCCAAGCATTTTTAACAAGGGGGAATGACAAAATATGTTGTGTCTGACTGCTAAACGGATCATACTTAAGATTTAGTGTTGGGTCTTTAACTGTTCAAACACTTAAGTAGACCTTTTTTTAATCAGCATTTTTGCCTTACCATAGCATACTGCACAGGCTGCACAACTAATACAGCCTGACCGATATATCAAGGGACGATATATCAGCCGATATTAGGCCTTTCCAACTACAGTATCGACTAGTATCAGTATTCTAATGGCTATATATTATTTTTTAAATATTTATTCATAATAAATGTTTTATATAAACGGATGGTCAACTATTGTTAGGAGATCTTGGCATTGCATAGTTGGCGCTCCAGAGGGCGCGCTATAACACAGATTTTTTTAATTTTTTTTATTGCTTTTTTTTCAAAGGACTTTAATTTCCATATCTTAAGTTGTATTTTTATACATTTTATTATCAGAACTTTAATATATTTTGATGGTCCCTGTTCTGTTGTGAGAATAACGCAAATTATTATCATTATTTAGTGAGAACTCATAAATAACTAAGTGTAGAAAAGTAAAAGTATATAATCAGAGTATCGGATTCTATTAACCAAATATTTGTATCGGTGACGGCCTTAAAAACTCTTTATCGGTCAGGTTCTAGTAACTAATAAACGTTATGACGGCTCTCATCAATTTGGGTGTGACAGTAGGCACACCAGTGTTTTGAAGTCAAACTGTCAACAGTAAGAAAACCCAGCACTATACAAGTGATTCCATAAGAGCCAATGAAGAGCCCTTGTATTGTAACACAGGAATTATTCAGCAGCTTGGCTGAATATTCTTTACATATTTATTAACTATAAACTTATAATAAACATTTACTTTCACAATAATTTGCTACGTTCATTCACTTCTCCACACCACATCCCAAAGGTAGCTGGCAACCAGTGCTGGTGATCACACAGTCGTCATATCTTACATTGATACCCGCCAAACTGAAATTGCTATGTATGTCCTACAGGTTGCTGTATGTCTTTTACACATGTTCATACTACCTCTACGTCTCGAGAGCTGAACCAGGCATTATTTTTATGATCTAGGTAAAAGGGGGAGTATTAACATCATGCTCTGTGAACAGACTTGAGATCAGAGCCTAAAAGGTGTAAATTGCACGACTGAGTGCACTGGAAAGTCCTCACCTTTTAAACCCCCGTTGACTGATTTTAAAACCATTAACTACCTTATGAATGTTTATAGCACATCTATTAAATATTCAGAAATACATATTTTAATTGAGATTTACTAACGAGAGGCAGCGACTGCAATCGGGGCATTTTATGTGTCATATAAACCCAACTAAACCCATTTTATCACATGCAGGTAAACATAATTACAGGTTAAGAAGACTTGATGCATTTCTTTCAGTCGGCATTAGGAGGCATCTCATTAAGAGAAAATAACCCTAGCTAACGTTACTTGTCAAACAAATACACACTAGTCTGTCATCTTATTTCGCTATTTCGTCACCACATCATCACACTAGTGTACGAGTTAACCTAGCTACATTTGCACCGTTTCCAAAAAAAATTAATTATGTGATATGTACAGAAATGTTAGCTAGCTATCACCACCTCAAAATAGCTTGTAATACCGTGTGCTAACAAGTAAAGGTAATGTTGCCCACAGTGGATATCCGGTGAACAAAGCTAGATACTCCAAGTTATATTAACACTTATTCAATGTGACCAGGCAGCTAACAAAACAAGAAAATCGTTATTAGAAACCACATTTTTGTTGTAATTTGCACAAACCTTAGCTAGTATTTTCTATTAACCATAGAGCTCTTCAACGACTGTAAGATCGGCGCATACATGTAACGTCATAGGTCACGTCAACCTGGGAAATGTAGTCCTTAGATGTCGTGACGGAGACAAGCCCCCAGTGAACGATTGTACTTACAACCAGGCCAGTGTAGGTATTAAACTATGTTAATGTTATATTTTGGTGAAGGTTGTGATGCACTTGGCTTATTTGTGGAATTTTCTA
>NC_045737.1:5762356-5763160 GCF_008692095.1 Etheostoma spectabile
GCGTTCGCCTAACCGGCCCACCTGCTTCTCGTCATAGTTGTCCGATTTATCTATCATAATCAAGCATAATAAAAACTAAAGGGAGACTTGGCATACAGCCCGATGGTTGGGGAGAGTTCTAGCCGACCAGGCTCCTCTCTTACCTGTCTCTCTTGGTTTTGCTGTAATAGTTTTAGACAGCTGGGGACTTCCTTTGACACGAGTTCCTCTCTCCTCTATCTTCCTATCTTATTCATGGTGCATCCATGTCCCAGAAATGCGTGTTACTACCTAGCTCTGGGGAGTCATTCCCGAGTCCTTATGTTCTTTTTTCCCAGCATGTTCCCTGGGGGAGGCTCCAAAATCATCGTAGCAGCTGTCGCCATGGTCCCGCTACACGTTCTGCGGTGCATGTTATCTGCTACACTCTGCGGTGCCCAGCTACATCCTGCTGCCTTGTAATGAGCACAGTGCCCTGCTATGCCATGAACTACTACAAAGAACTGACAAACTACTATTTTTTTATTTTTGTATTTCCACTAACCCCAACCGGCCCGTCAGACACCGCCTACCAAGAGCCTGGGTCTGTCCGAGGTTTCTGCCTAAAAGGAAGTTTTTCCTCGCCACTGTCGCACTGTTGCTTGCCTGGAGAAACTACTAGAACTGTGGGTCCTTGTAAATTCTGGAGTGTGGTCTAGACCTACTCTATCTGTAAAGGTGGCACCGCAGAACGTGTAGCGGGACCATGGCGACAGCTGCTACGATGATTTTGGAGCCTCCCCCGAGGGAACATGCTGGGGAAAAAAGAACATAAGGACTCCGGGG
>NC_045737.1:5763170-5804468 GCF_008692095.1 Etheostoma spectabile
CAGAGCTAGGTTAGTAACACGCATTTCTGGGACATGGATGCACATGAATGAAAAGATAGGAAGATAGAGGAGAGAGGAACTCAGTGTCAAAGGAAGTCCCCAGCTGTCTAAAACTATTACAGCAAAACCAAAAGGACAGGGTAAAGAAGGAGCCTGGTCGGCTAGAACTCTCCCCAACCGGATCGGGCTGTATGCCAAGTCTCCCTTTAGTTTTATTATATGCTGATTGATAGATAATCGGACAACTATGACGAGAAGCAGTGGGCCGGGTTAGGCGAACGCTGCGACTCCTCACTCCCTAACAATATTCAATTTGATGCCCTAACAATAAGCTTTATCAAAGAGGAAAGTCTTAAGCCTACTCTTAAATATGGAGACGGTGTCTGCCTCCAGAACCCCAACTGGAACCTGGTTCCACAGGAGAGGAGCCTGATAACTGAACGCTCTGGCTCCCGTTCTACTTTTAGAGACTCGAGGAACCACAAGTAACCCTGCATTCTGGGAGCGTAGTGCTCTTGTAGGGTTGTAAGGTACTATGAGCTCTTTAAGATAAGATGGTGCCTGACCATGAAGAGCTTTGTAGGTGAGAAGAAGGATTTTAAATTCTATTCTAGATTTTAAAGGAAGCCAATGCAGAGAAGCTAAAACAGGAGAGAACAGGACACAAGTGTTGTTTGTCTCTCTAGAACATGCACAGGTACACTTTTAACTATCTTTGAATGAATATGTGTGTGTTTTTTTAACCGTAGGTACCTGTCTGAGTTCCTTTACGCATGGCTGATGTCCACTCTGAGCAGAGCCGACTCCTCTCAGATGGCAGAGGAGCGGATCATGGAGGAGCAGGTGAAGGGACGCAGCAGCAAAAAGACCAAGAAGAAGAAAAAAGGTACGCTCTATTAGGGCTGGGCAATAAGGAGAAAATCAAATACCACAATATTCTTGACCAAATACCTCAATGTCAGTATTGCGACGATATTGTATGGGTGACTATTGGTGCTTTCACCAAATGTTATTTACACAATGAGATTTTTGATAAATATTCTCCAGAAATGATTTGATGACTTAGTGGGTAAAGGTAAATAATAGAACAGCTATAACATTCTGGTAAGTTCAGAAAGTGACATCACTTTATTGGAATGCAGCTTTTAAAAACAAGTAAAGACAACACTTACCACATTACAAAATCTAAGACGATATCTAGTTTCATATCGCGATATTGATATAATATCGATATATTGCCCAGCCCTACGCTCTATTGTAGCTTCTGTAGCTCGAGTGGATTCTCAGAGTAGGACCACACCATACTTTTGTGATCTTCCTGTCGGGACTTGTCCTAATAATGACGTATGTTTGGCAGTTCGCCCTCTCACCAAGGAGATCACCATGAGCCAAGCATACCAGAACATGTGTGCTGGCATGTACAAGGTAGGACACCAGTACCAGTACCAGTACCAGTACCAGTCACACTTCTGACCCCTCTTCTCTCCTGTTTGACACACATTGCAGTAACACCCATTCCCTGTCTCTGTCCTCAGACTATGGTAGCTTTGGATATGGACGGGAAGGTGCGTAAGCCTCTGTTTGAGTTGGACAGCGAGCAGGTTCGCTACGAGCATCGCTTTGCCCCCTTCAACAGCGTGGTCACCCCCCCGCCTGTGCACTATATCCAGTTCAAGGTACTGTTGGTGTGGATGTAATTCATCCTGCAGGGTGTCCACATTTTCTGTCCCGCCCGTTTTCTGTCCTCTTAATCTAAGATTTGAATTATCTATCTATCTATCGATCTATTGATCTATCTATTCTTTTTAATCCACCCCCCTTTCTACATCATCATCTCATTAGCTTTATTTTTTGAATGGTTTCCCTTTTTTGCCTTTTGTCAATTATGCACTCCAACTTTCCTGCTCTCTGTGACGTTGTCCTTCTTGCCCTCTCCAGGAGATGTCTGATCTGAAGAAGTACAATCCTCCGCCAGGCTCCGCCGACCTCTACATGGCTGCCAGCAAACACTTCCAGCAGGCCAAGCTCATCCTAGAAAATGTGCCCAGCCCAGACCCAGAGGTGAGGAAATGCAACAAGCACAAACTGAATTATCGAAATCAATTCCTGAAAATGTATAACAGCATTAAAACCATGTAATCATTCGAAAGCATAGCAGCCTCAGCTTTATGCGTTGACAGTATTTTTTTGCTGTTTTTTGCTCTAAACTAAATTAAATGGTTAGTTTGTACTAAATTTCACCTTTTCTCAACTATCAATAACCCGTTAATGATTGACAGGTGAATCGTATACTAAAGGTGGCCAAGCCCAACATTGTAGTTATGAAGCTGCTGGCTGGAGGGCACAAGAAGGAGACCAAGGTAACACAACATGCATCGTGTTTATATTGATGTTGGTTAATGTGCTATATTGTGAAAACTTTAGTAAGTAAAATGTCTTTTTGCAACCCTAGGCGCTCCCAGAATTTGACTTCTCAGCTCACAAGTACTTCCCTGTGGTCAAGATTATCTGAGTCTGCTCCGATTATGAGTGTCATCATGAAGACCATCAGCTGCAAAGACCGGACCCTCACCTGAACAAGTGTGCAATGGCCCTGATCCAGTCCATGTCTGAACAATGTGTGTGTGTGTGATACACCTAACTGTAAAGGAGTGTTTGATAGAGACATTTTTTTTCTTCACCTGAATGAGAGGAAACCAGCACAGAGAACTCACAACTGGACCTAAATAACCGACAATATCCACATCTTAAAGCCTGTTTTTGTGTGTGTGTGTGTGTGTGTGTGGTGTGTGTGTGTGTGTGTGTGTGTGTGTGTGTGTGTAGGAGTCAGACACAAGTCGAGGGGCTTTTGCGCAAGAAACTGGCCAATGGAAATTTTCTAAGCTGCCTCCAGAATGGTTTTGTGAAAGCTTTAAAAGAAGAGTTGTCACGATAATGCATATCATTCAATCATATTAAACCTTTCTATGTATTTATGTCCTTATTTGAATGAAAATTTTGAGTCTAAAAGGACTACATTATCTTTTTTTTACCTCCTACAGCACCAGTATAGTTGAGTAAATTTGCAACACGTATAAGAGATCCAAAATTCCCAGCTAACAGCAGTGGTACAGACTGGATCAGGCCAGGGAACCATCTTCACTGCTTCCTCTAACTAATACCAGCTACTTTCAAAAACATAATACATGTTTTTACTTATTCTGTGGTTTAATTACATGGTGGAACAGAATGTCACATTTTCAGTGTTTTGACAATAAAATCCAAAGTACAAAACATACACAAAGGTAGATTTTCCACAGAAATTGGGAAAAAAATAAAGTATATGAGTTACCAATTGTAATATATGGGTTATTATGTTTACAAAAATGTCTAATAAAGTGTGTTCATATGTGGCATGCTGAAAAATGGTGATCATATTTTTGTAAATAAAATATGTACAAATATACATGAATATAAATCCATCATATTTAAAGATAAATTAGGTCAATTAGGCCTTTTAGTGAAAAAACTAGAAAGGACGGATAAGTTTACTATAGGTAAGGTAGTCACTATGGTAGCCATTGAGTTAAGTTTAAGGATTAACTGTGCGTGTAATGTATTCCATTACATGTCATTTAGCGGACGCTTTCATCCAAAGCCACTTCCATTTAGTGCATTCAACCATGAAGCTACATGTATGGTGGGTTTATTGTTAAATCATGATGGATTAATAATAATAATAATTTATTTTCATCTATTCGGCCCAGTTTAATATGGAACTCAATTGTATACAATATAGGAATGCAGTAGGGGGTCCCTGGCCTAAACAACATTGAAGACCCCTGGTCTATGTTATTATATACGTCTATATAAAAAAACTTATCAATTTCCCAAATTAGCTACCTAAAAAAACAGGCTGTATAAAGTTCTCGTTATGCATTATACGTGTGATTCACACAGACGATGAGCTTTGATTGTGTACGCTACCACGTAATTTATTCCATCAAGAATGTTGTAGTTTCTTTAGGATATGGGGGTACTATAACTAAATAACGAGTACCCTGAAGTAGTAAATTGCAGTGGAATAGTCAAACTCTTATTTGACAATCTGTAAATATACTGTACATATACTTTAAAGAGATACCAGATAACACATGAAACCTGCAGTTACACAGTGGCACATGGAGGCACTTTTATTTATTTTTATATATATATATATATATATATATATATATATATATATATATATATATATATTTTGTTGTCCCAGTAAAGATACATTTCTTCTATCTACTCAATGTAAACTAAAATACCATCATGACAATACTTTGTTCATTTTAGTTTAATTCCAAGTAAACAACTTTAACACGAATATAAGTCAGAGTAGGTGAAAATTCATACTGATGAAAATATAGGATATTTAAAGTACATGGACCATGGATGGTTCATCATGGTTTCATCAATCCACTCCCTAAAGTGACAGATATCCAGCATTAGGTTTGCACACTTATCAGCAGAGTTGCTGATAATATTGGCATGTAAGAGATTGTTATACCATATCACAGCTGAACCTGCATCACAATGGCTAGTCCGGTTCAGTGTGTGTTGTGGTGCTGGTCGTCTTGGCTCCCCAGCCACCAACCCCAACCTGCCGACTTCCCTCTGGTTTGTTACACCCACCTGAGGATGCTTGATGGTGGGAAGTTCAACTGACAATGTTCAGTTTTACGCGCATTATGTCCTCATCTTGAAAACATATACTGTTGGTCAATTTAATGTCTTAAACGTTATTGTCAAATATTGACACAAAATCATGAAAAAAGTCCAGTCAGTCAATCTGTTCCATTTTCCCATCATTATTTTAATACTTACTGCAATGGTACATTGCCGCTATGGGCGGTTGTCATTTCACTTTTACTTGTAAAACACTGTGTAAAACTAACTACAACTATAAAACTACAAAATATTTTGATACAATTCATTAACTTTAATGCTCACAAATGCTTAAAAACCAAAAAAACATGTTTTTATTTGCCTCGGTTTAAATTGATCTTCTGGGTAATGAAGATTACAAGGTAAACCATGTTCTCTTAATGGCTGGACAACACTTGTGGATAGTCGTTTTATTGTACCATTACTCTGTATACACACAGTCATCGTATTCAGTGTGTGTTGGGTAGGGTTATACCATTGGTCACTCTAAATAATAAATGCCACATGAAACCATGTCTTGATTGTGGTAATAAAAACAATTTTATTCTCTATCATAAATAAAGCCTATAATCATTTAAGCCTTTCACGATTCACATTCCAACATGAAATCAACAACAAAAAGGTGAATCCAACTTATAACAATTCTAAACCATTTTCTCTCAAGATACACAGATTTTTTTATTTTTTTACACAATTTACAGAAATGAGCAGACAAAGCTTTCTGACAAAATAAAGCAGTAGTTGTCCCAAGTCTTTGCAGTGTCAGACAACAAAATCAACAACCAATAACAGCAACATTGAAAATAAAATGACATCACAATCCGGAGCCCCATTTCCCCTACGAGATTGACCAGAGGGGAGACAAAAGACATTTCATGTCTCTTCATTTGTTTAAACAGGACGGTGTGCGACGGGTGTCAAAGGCTACCCATTAATCTATTTTAGTTATATTCATCTGTCTCCAGCACTGTGAAACATGAGCCATCATGGCCCAGTTTTAATGAAATTATAATATAAATAAAAAATAAAGTTGACACTACTTAATGTGAAATTTGAGACAATAATATGACCTCACTGGAAAAAGCTTGTATCATAAAACACTAGTTTTTAAATCAGTGTTCCTAAAAAAGGAAAAGTTACCTGATTACGTGACTTTGCACTGAAATGTTGTTCCCAGTATTTTAGTCTTTACCGTGTCCAATATAACAAACACGTGTTTTAAATCACAGTCAAGTTCTTAAAGTTTCCAAGACATCAAATAAAACACTTATTTTACAAGGAAACACAAATAAAAGACTGTACTATACCATCTTTCTTACTTTTTGGTGGGATGCTAATGTTAAAAATGTAACAATAGTAACAGTCTACTACAAATAAGCATGATGAAGTTTTGATAAGAGTTTTTGTTCATAGGGTTCCAGCAGTCAAATTTTCACATATAAAAACATGGTTATGGCTGCTGCTTTACATAAAAAGGTAAACTATAAGCCTTGTGCATTTTATCATTGTAGAGACATTTTGCTCAAATTCAGCATGTTGGTCAGAACCTGGACTTGGGGTTGACGAATTGAAAATGCATGATTCAGCAATGGACTGTTGATAAGTCAAAGCATTATGGAAATTATGGCAATAAAACTGCAACATAACATACAGTAACTGTAGATATTTAACCAAAATTATCACTTATAAATAAAAGTAAATTCGACAAAAGATCCCGCCACAAAACGTTTTGTTATTTTTGTATCTAATAGTAGTTTGTGTTTGCAATTTCCAGTCTAGTACAGCTTTATGTTGAATACATTTTAGCACAACTACTGAGTAGTTCCCATCTGCTAGAATGCGAGAGCTCGGCACAATACAGGGTTCCTGTTTCAAGTTAATGTCCTCCCCACAAATTATACAATCCATCAATTCAGCAGACCAGAGGCAGCATCCACAAAGTAAAGGTCCAGAATCAGTACACATGCTACATCCAACCTGAGCATAGGGAAAACTGGTGTGCACAGAATCGATAAGGCAAATAAAATGGGATTGTTGATCTACTAATACCACTTCTAATGTTCCTGGTGTTTTAAAATGTTTTCTGTCTGACAGATCCTCAAAGTTGAGCACAGTACAGATTCAACCTTGTGACACTTTCTGGTCTGAAATATAGATAGATAATGAAAGCCCTGGTGTCACTAAAATGGAAAGGCAATTCAACAAAGTGACGCAGGAATGCTCATTGATGAAAAATATTGAGTTACAGCAAATATAATGTACGTTTAATACCTGACAAAGTTACATCAGTATATAATTAAGAAGGTGAATTTGCCTGTTTGTTTTGTGGCATGTCATTAAGTCAACCTTACTTTTTACAGCATTTTTGGCTACATGGGAATCAAAAGAAGCGGTTTGCGATGTTTTCATGTTCCTGTTTGACTGGGTACAGCATCAAAATGACAAACGGATTTAGCAGTCTAACAAGAATCACATTTATTTAATTTGCTCCAATCATGAAAAGCTTTTTGCATTCACTGGCAGACATTAGAGAAAATGTAAAAGTGAAATTTCCTGACCACTGGCTCTGCGTACGGGAGGAGCTTAAGGCATTGTTGAAGATCCTGTTGAACCTGTGCTGCAGAGTTCTGTCATCGGGATCACTTATATCATTTACACTTATTACAGCATTTCACACCTCATAACCCTATAAGGGTCTACACATTATCATCACTTTTGTTTAATCATTTAAGTTACAGACATTATGTAGTAAACATAAACAACAATAATCTAATCTTGTCATCAAAATCCACTGATTTCCAGGGCTGTAGACATGTTCAATTTTTCAAGCTGGTGGCAAGTCTTGAGACTAAATATACATAAATGAATGTAAGCACAGTCACCACAATAAAAGCTTCTTCTTCTTGGGTGTTACAGACCCCTGACACACCAACCAGGTGGCCGACCCTCAGCAGAAAAGGCAGTTGGACTGATCAGTCTCCCCGAGTTGGTCAAAAACAGTGCCTCGGAACACACCAAACTGATGAAACGTAATACGTCTCCATAACAGCAGGCGGTGCTAATCTGTATTGTTGCCCAAAAATGAAAACCAGCAGCTGATTGGACGAACGCGTCACGTGGGTCTGGCTTCTCCAGAAATTCAACGCCAGACTGTCCTGGTGGCTTGTTCATAATGCAATCTCATATTTTACTGAAATGGTTTCTGAAAGCATTTTAAGCAAGAAATAGGCCATGTAGTTGCTGAATCTGTCTTCATTTCAGATAGACAAAAGTCAGTTTAAAAGATTTTCGTCAGATTTTGAGAGACTCTAGTCTCATCCGGCTCCTCGTTTCCGGGCTAGCACTCTACCCATCAGATTGTTCATTTGAGTTTGACTGCCGGCAGTGCCCGCCTTGCGACTGAGCATGTCAGGTCGGCCAAAATAAAGGCCGACGGCCCCACCGATGGATGACAGCATGGAACACACCAAACATACTCAAGTCACTGACCTTGCCAGTCTGTCCGACGGCCAATTATCACTTTAGTGTGTCACGGCCTTCATGTGTACAGTTAACTGCATGTGATCAGAAACCATGTTGGGCCGACTTTTGCACATTTCAGTTTTTTTTTTTCTATGGCTCTTTCAGAATATTATAAGTTGAACATGAAGTCTTAATATTTTTTTTCTAATACAGAACACGTAACAAGTCTTTCTAAAGGTGCGGACACACCAAGCAGATGGGAAAGAACTAGTTGTGACGAAGACCTACTCTGGCGTTGTGTCTTGGCCAAAAAGTTACACTTGAACACACCGCAAAGGCTACAGTAGAAGGCCAACAAGCAGATATGTTCTTCACCTGCGTGAGAGGAGAGAACTCTCCAGCAGCGCCATCGTGGTGATCTATTCATCACTCATCTGGCGATAGCAATGTGCTTTTCTACGCAGTGACAAGAGTGTGTGAATGAAACATTAAAGGCATACTATGCAGTTTCCGTTTTTTACCAAACAGCAACCCCTAGAGTCGCTGTGGAGTACTTGTATTTATGTTGTTATGCAGAGCCGTCTCCCCCCCTCGTAAGATGTGGCGGGCGCCACCTACCAAATTTGCATTCTTGGATTTGCCAGTGGCGTTTCCTATCAGGATGCCCTAGTACGAGTTTGTTTACCACCAAAATGACTTTGAAGCCGTTATATTAAGGTACAAATCTTGCATAGTGTGCTTTTAAGATGTTCAATTTTACAAACTTTGTGTTCAGCTGGGTGGTTAGCTAGCTTGCTAGGGAACTCAGTGCTCAGTCTAGCACTACGGCACAGAGGGAGAGAGAAGTCTACAGCTTATGTTTTACGGTATAGGACATTATTATTATTATGGACAATGTGCAAAAATAGATATTACAATAGTTCAAGGAACATTTGAACATAATTTTTGGCCAGTTTTGAAAGCCCCATCATGTGTTGGATTGCTCAGATGAGATAAAGACCTTCTGTGCGTGCCCTCTCGACAGTCATTTGCTTGCTTTCCTCACTACCGTTTTCCTTCTTGTGCAATAATTTGCTTAAGATGAATAGCCAATCAGAGATTCCAACTCTTGTCTGAAAAAAAGCAGACAAGTGTCGCAGAGTAACGGAGCAACGGTGTGTGGCATACCACTAAAACTAGGGTGACAGACAATGTCCGTGGTTTGTTAGCACCTTTAGAGAGATTTCCACTTGGGTTAGGTGGGCTGCATTAACCTGTATAGCGCTGTTGTGCAGAGGTGTTTGAGGGGTGCTGCTTCCTTACGTCGCGTGCAGGCGTTCTTCTCCGACTCCAGCCCTGCAAGAAAAATGTAAAATAATAATAAATTAAATATTATTAATAAAACAAGCAAACCCAGGTTTATATTTTCTATTAATATTAATATAAGGCACAGGGCCTATAGCAGGATCTAAAAAGCTGCAAAACCTTTCATGAAGAAAATATAAATGAAACTAAAACAATGTGTCCCAAGTAAAAAGGTGTTGTCAATCTGCTGCCAATAAATCTCGGAGATCGGCTTGATACTTGACTGAACAAATGTCTGAGCTAAAACCTTGAAGTGATTTTTAGTAATAACAATGTGCAACATGTTGAGTTGGTGTTATTATTCTATGAAATTAAGAACAAGAAAGTGAGGCTGTCAGTAATGAAAACAGTGGTGTGTGTTTCAGGGTATACCTCAGATTTGAGCAAGCTCAGCTTGTTTGTCTGCTTCAAACTCGCCTTCGTTCTCATCGTCTCCATTATAGTCAGCCAGCTCCTCCTCCATGTCCTTGTCTATCAGAAGATACAATGGGGTTTTTACCACAAAGCACACACAAATCCCTTTTAAGCACAGTGCATTTATTTCTTAATCTGTATCAGTAAATAACTATCCCTAACTCAAACCTAAGCTCTGGCCACCCACACCCACACACACACACACACACCCCTTTTCAGTTTTATTGTCTAAGACACACACCTATATTTTCAGCCAGTTTACTCTGTTGCGGTTTCTCCAAATCGAATCCACCCACGACTTGCTCGTCATATTCTTCCGGCTCCTCGGGTTTCTGACCATTAGGAGTCTCATCTGCAGTCTCTCGGCCAATCAGCATGCCTTCCATCCCTGGGTCAGCCCCTGGAGACATGACCAAATTGTTGTTCCTTTTATTAAAATGTCACCTCTTCACTGAGAATGCCTGGATAAGAATAACAAACTAGTTCACTGCTTTCAGTGAACCATGCCTTCTACCTTCTGTCTGAGTGACTTCTTCATTAGCATCCATCACCTCCACATCTTTATCCTCAGTCAGGTTATTCTTCAAGGGTTCAGTGGTCTCTGCCTCACCCTCCTGTGTTTTGACAGCTCCTTCTGGTGGTTGCAAAATGTCCTGCTTAACTGCAGCAGCTGAGGGAACAGACTGGGACTCTACTTTGGAGAGATCCTTCTCTAGAGACAGGTCGACTGGGGCATCAAGACCTGTTAAACAACAAGGCAGGAAGCAAGTACAATGTGAGGGTGTACATTTATTATTAGGGCCCGAGCACTGAAGTGCAAGGGCGCCAACGGTGTCCTATCAGAAAGTGCAAGGAACCTATTGTGTGATTACATAGTGCCCCCTAACGTGCGCCCTGAATTCAACAAAAGTAATAATTTGTCACACTAACTTTTGAGGGAACATGCATATCATCTGGAACTCTATCAAGCTATTTTTATTTTAAAAAATTACAGAATTTTAAAATTTACAATATGGTGATTTTCGTGCAAAATTTCTCATTTTACAAAGACTTGTTGGAGGACTTTAGGATCCAGGAAAACTCTCTAAATCTTGCGGCCATGTGCAGAATATTAAACTCTTTCATCTGAATTCATATTTAGGCTTGGGAGTGGTATGGTTGCTCTATAGCACCCCCTAATTGGTTTTAGCACTTGGGCACAATTTTGACGTGCTCAATATATACGAGAAACTCACAAAAATTGGTGCCCACATAAACACCTGGGAGTTCTGAAAGACTGTTCAGAGATTTGGCCCATACCTGTAATGTAATGTAATGTGCTCAATAGCGCCCCCTAAGGCGTGTAAGTCCTTCACTTGTACATAGTTACTCCAATCTTCACCAGATTTTATATGCATATTGCTCTAATCATTGCGAACATATTTCCCATTTACCTTCATTAGCTCCACCCAAGCGGAAGGCGGCCATTTTGACTTTATGAATTTTCATGTGTTTTACATTCTTTCAAACTCCTCCTAGGCCGTGATTGCAATCTTCTTGAATCTTTTCCGGTGGTATGTACTGACACTCATGACAAAAAGTTATCCAAAGAATTTTGATTCTTTACAAAAAATTGTGCAAGTTACAGAGGACCAATTTCCTGTCTGTAGCTGTTGAAAGACCAACAACTTGTAGCTGGGTGCCGCAACAGGAAAGGCTGTATCTTGGCAACGGCTATTGCGATAGACAAAACTTAACACAGTACTTCCTCGTGGGCCGACACACAAGCTGTGTTTCACATTTGCTGTTCATCAGCCTTCAGATGGCAATTTTTTGGTTTTCTTAATTAGTAAGTTCCCTATATGCCAAACGTACTTTTTTTTTAAAACTCCACCCAAAGCGTGACTGCCATTTGCACACAAATTTTCAATTAGACTCGGTGCCATGCCAAATCTTGAGTAAATCAGCCATTACATGGCGCTGTTAGAATTTTTTTTTTAAATAATTAGCCACATTGCAATATCTAGTACCCCCCAACCAGCAAGGAGGCGAGTACCCGTCCATCGCTGCTTGCAGCTTTAATTACACTTGTTACTGCAAATCTACATAAGTCTACATAAAGACATTCAGAAATAAACAAAATGCATCTGATGTACAGTATGACCATACATACAGTACAGTACATATACATACATATTATTGTCAGTGCATGCTTTTCAGTTAATTAGATTGAGCCACTAGGACATCTATGTTACCTTTGTCCATGAGGATCTCCTTGGTCAGTAGTTCAGGTGGATCATTTCCTTTGGGCTGAGAGATGCTTGGTGTGTTGCTTACAACAGTTGCTGTTTTAACTGCATCAACCCCGGTCATGACTGGTCTGTCCTCTTTAACTGCTCCATCCACTGCATTTTCCTGTTGACGAGTAAACATCATCATATACTGCATTTCTTTACGTCACCAATGGGAGGACACTGATGGCAAATCTGAACGACAAAGTCACTAAATAGGCAACACTGTTTTCATGGAGACAGACGCTGTGTGCACAGAGCGGAGGGGCTGTGTGTGTACATGTGTGTGTAGAGTGACAGAGGAGACGGAAGAGAGCAGGGAAAGGAAATGCAGTTGAAAGAATGCATGCTTTAAATAGCGTAAAAAAAATAAAAAAAAATAATAGTAAACGCAATGTATGGCGGCCGGTGTTGATCATTTGGCGCACTGCCAGAAATTAGTCTATGTATGGGAAATACCGGTTTGAGTTATAATTATAGAAATAAAATCTTACTTCTATGGCTTTAACAGGGCACAATGAAGCGTTTATGACCACTGCAGAAGTGGATCCGGGTTCATGTGTCCAATGCTTATCAATTTACAAAATGGCTTAATTGGCCCTGACCTTCTGCCCTTATCCAGATCCTGGATCTGTGGATAGACTCTAAACGCCACCAGATTAAAAATGGTTTACACCCTTTCATATGGTTCATTGTTAAATAGAAAAGCCGACTTACCTGTGAGTAGACACCTGAAGGAGAGATGAGCTTCTCCATTTTCTTCTGAACTTCCAGTTTAGCAGCAGCCACTCTCTCATCACACAACTCCTTCTGGGACAGGACCTGGGAGTGACAATGGGTCCTACAAATGTACACACATGCATACATGCATACATGCATGCATACATACATACATACATACATACATACATACATACGGAATTAATTACAGAAACATTAATACAGCTGATGAGTTGTGGTTATTGTCATTTATTCACATTAAGAGGGCTACAATTAACATAAATGAAGATGCATCTTGATCTACTTTTAAACAAACCTGTATAAAC
The DNA here is from genome assembly GCF_008692095.1 of Etheostoma spectabile. NCBI lineage: Eukaryota > Metazoa > Chordata > Actinopteri > Perciformes > Percidae > Etheostoma > Etheostoma spectabile. Next base: position 5,776,399 of record NC_045737.1, read on the forward strand.
ATAATTAGTTAAAAAATAAATCTTTGTCTTACATGTCATAAGTGAGTTTGTTGTTAAGGGTTTTGATGTTGCCTTGGCAACTCTGCAGCTCCTTCTGAAGCTTCCCGAGGTCATCATTTAGCTGATTTAAATGACCTAGAGTACAGACACACACATTAAGAGCCACATAAAAACTACAGTGCTCTGTTAGCTTCTGACGCAATGCAAATAGAGGTCAACAGTTACCTTTGAGTTCCTGTATGGTTTTGGTTCTGGAGGAAATGTTTTGCTGCAGTGTCCCCTAGAAGCAAAAAAAACTGAAAGTATTAATATTTACAGTAGCTTTACAGTTTGTATTTTTCCTTTGATTCTGTGTGTTTAGTGTGAACCACAACAGTGAGTGAATCAAGGCCCCCAAATTCCTTTGTGGCAATAGTTTTATAAACTAATGTTGATTTGTCCATTTCATTCTGACATCATTAGCTCCTACAGGGAGTATGTACGCACCTTCTCTTGGCTGCAGGTGTTCAGTGATCCTTCGAGCTGCCTCTTGTAGAGGCTTTCTATGTGGCTTATCTGCTCCTTCTGTCTTAGGATCTCCTCCTGGAACTCATCCTTCTTCAGCTCCACTACTCCTCGCTCTGCTGCTCCACGTCGCACCTGGCCCTCCAACTCATACATCTTAGTCTGTATCCCACACACATAAATACAAAGGATAATGACACAGGTAATGATAGCAACAACCTGACAAAAAACACTGGGTAGTTACAGAAAATATAAAGCACACTGGCTGTGTTTTGGGAGTTTCTACTTCATGCCACTACGCCCCCCCCCCCAGCTCTAAAAAAAAAAAAAAAGCAACAATGGTGCAAAACCTTCTACAAAAACAGCAGAAATGTTTGGGCCGTTAAGTACATAACTGTTTCACAATACAAATAAGCAAGGACATGGGTTAAAATAGTTCCTCATAGTGACTTGCATTTAAGGATGTGTTTTGAAAGTTGTAAAAGGAAATAACATAACCTACAAAAAGAACTGGCCATATCCCAAACTCTGAAACCCCAGAATAAAAAAAGGAACTGATGAGGCCAATCTAACTTCTGCAGAAGGAAATGCATGGTTATTGCTTATCTGCACCGAAAACTCAGTTAACAATAACTTGTATCATTAGACAGCATTAAAATGTGTGTGTGTGTGTGTGTGTGTGTGTGTGTGTGTGTGTGTGTGTGTGTGTGTGTGTGTGTGTGTTTGTGTGTGTGTGTTTATATATATATACATATATATATGTGTGTGTGTGTGTGTACAGTCTACTTAGATCAACCTACCTGTAGCTCCAGGTTGCGGGAGCTTGACACCCAGTAATTGAAGCCCAGAACCAAGATACAGGCAATTAGAGCACCAATCATTAGAGGAGGAGATCTTCCTCCACGCCGCCCATTTCCCAGCCCACCCATAGCTGTCTACAAACTAGACACACACAAACAAACCACAGCCAGGGTCAGACTCAGGGCACTCTTTTCTGTCTTGGAGCCCTGAATTACATCTACTATTTGAAATTTGTCAGTTGACACAAGGTTAGTTGTTGCTGATAAATAAGGACATTTAAGGAGTCTACACAGGTGTATGTTTTGCAGGTTGCTTCTAGACATGTAAAAAGCTTGTTGTCAGGCCTGCAAGTAGCAGGGAGCTACTTCTGCTTCAGCTAATGTCACACCAAAGTCATGTCCATAGCGTGAGCAACTCTGTTGTTATTTACACACATATCAAGACAACGCTTTAAAAGACATTCATGACAGACGTGTACACTGCATTGTTTACGCAACACTTTGGAGCAGCAAGAAGACCTCAGTTTGTTTCTAACAATGCTGACTCAGTTAAAATGTCTGCAAGATCCTGAGGACAATCCCAAGACCACATACGTTTTTTTGCCTTATGTGCTGAAACAACAGGTATTCATCCGTACCAAGGTCCAAAGATTGATACACTTCCATTTCACTGGTACAGTTTCATATTGCTGGGTGGGTGGCAGTGCAAAATGCAAACTAATACGCCCAACCCTGATTATCCTTGCTTGGTTCTTCCCTCATGCAAATACAGACAAGAACCAGGTGCAAATAATTACTTAGAATAGTAAAATGTAATATACTTCTTAATTTACCTCATGCAAATTTGACTTGCATACAAAAATACGCCAAAGTAAAATCATATAACAATGGGTTTGAATCAAACACCACACATACCGTCAATAAAGATAGGGAAATACTTCGAATTTTGATTTCATAGAGGACAAAACGATGCCACGTATTAACCTTACCAAGCAAACTAGTTAGCTAGTAATGTTAATATTAATGTCGACGCATGACTCCTTGTGTTGCCATAGCAGCAACGTCAGGAAATGGTGGCACAAGGGAGTCAACCTTAACGGAAGATGACAAACAACCACTGGGAGAAAAAAAAAAATCATAGCTAGATACAATGAGAAACTCTGGCGTTAGCTAACGCTGGCTACAAAATCACATCCAGGCCTGTAAACAGTTTACCTTACACGTGTTTAGTAGTGACGTTACGTGTACAGAGCTTCTTATTTTTCTTAACGTAGCTCTGCTAACATGAAACAGCTAGCTAACTGTTAGACAAAAAGGCCATTCGTATAATCGATCTGATTAATTCAGGTCCGGAATGAAATTAACCTAGGTGATGTTAACAGTCATCACACAAACGTGTTTAGCTAGTTTACGTTGCAGTATGTAAACTATGCAAGTATCTATTCATATTATTATTAATTATTTTATTTTTTTGTAATTTTAACAGCCAACCTCAGAAATAAGGTTAATGGACTAGCTAGCCAGCTAGCTAAGCGTAATGTGACAAGTCTTACCATTACCGTTACCATTTGAGTAGCTAAATGCGGAAAACAATTAACGTTAGCGTTGCCACTATAGCTACGTTGCAGGATAACGCTTGCGTAGTTAGCTTATCCCTTAGCTTTAGGTTACTCTTGCATTGTCAGACCCATAGATATAAAACAAACACACACAGTTAACTAGCTAGCGTTATAGCTTTAGGTCCCAGTTAACGTCAGCAGTTAGCTAGCTAGCTAACGTTAACGCTAGCAGCACGTCTTTCAGGTAACGTCTGGCCAGTAAACTTACCCGCTAGAGATGCAAAACGGGAATAAACGTTGAGCCCAGTATATGATGTTTTGGATTGATATTATATTTGTCAATCTGGCCGCGTATACTCTTAGCGAATGACCGCTAGGCAGTTAACTCGTTATTGCCATACAAACAGCAGAGTATTGTCTGTTCGTGCCTGGCTAGGTCTGGGACAACAAGCGGTGCTGAAAATGAAGCCAATGCTAAAACTGCAGTTCATCGAGTGGCCACTTGATGCTGGCTCTGAAAGGGAGTCACCCCCCATGTTAAAATGTACAACTTGACAGCAGAAATAAACATTCAGCCTGCCGCCTCTGCCTGCTGTAGGAAAAAGTTTTGGAGTTTTGGGTAGACCATCATTTTACTAAAATAACTCAAAAATACATTTCATTCCATGCAATAAAGTTGAATCTAATCAAATCTAATTTCCTTTACAAAGTGCTTCTGCAAGAGTGGTTTCTACAGCAAAAGTATTGAATTAATGCTGCAGCAGAAATTTTGATTGTTCGACTTGTCAACTCATTACGGAATATAATTATTAACGGAATCAAACCAGATATTAACACAACTATGAAACAAATAATGTTAAGTAATGTAAAATAACTGTCAAAAAAAGATGGATTTCCATTAAAAAAAAAACATCAAAACAGTGTTTTACTTTACTTTTAGTCTTACCTGAAGGTGAAGGCTATTTGTCATTTATACTATAGCTTTTGAGACATTTGTCCCAAAAAGATTTTATGATATCAGAAAACAAATATTAATGCAAAAACTGAAGGTGCTGGTGGCATCACATTTAAGTAAGTCAGGATCTAATGAAGATTGCATGCATGGGTTAACTTATATTTAATTGCATTATCATGGTAGACACATTATATAAAACATAAAGACAAAATATACATACAGAAAATAAATATTAGGTATTTGTAGACTACATTACATACAAACAAGTCATTTCTTTCAGAGAATATCCAACAAGAAATATGTTACGCTGTTGATATCTTCTCTTAGTGACATGATTCAGTTTTCAACTTGTTTTTGTTTCAGTGTTTTCACAGATATTTAATTTAAAAATAAAATATATCAACTCTTATGGTGAAATATTCAGACAACAATCTATTTCCTTGTGTATCATGTGTGATTATTATAAATGACTGCAGGTGCATAACTGTGCCGTTCATGTCCTTCATCCATCAATCTACACTTGGAAAACAATATTGTTTGAAAGGCAATATCAAAAATACTTCAAAAAGGGTTTGGCTGTGCACAAACAGGTTAATCACAGTATTCTCTTTCAGTTAATAATGATTTTTAGTGATTGTATGCCCATGTCTCAGATACATTATCTTTCTCTTTAATTCCTGAGATACTATATTTATTCTTTGCATTAAGACTTCACTCAAGAAATCTGTAGTCATTTTTTCCCCGATTCCAGCATGTACTAGCTTTTTTTTGTTCTCCCTCCATGTCTTTTGTCTATCAAACATCGTCAAAGATGCCTGTCCGAGAAGGTGACAGAGACAGGTACCGTCCTCCTGTGGATCTACAGTGTCAGACAAAGAGAGACAGTATATATTATATTTATAGAATAATGAAGCCTGTTTCATTCTTATTCAGCCTATTAAACAAGCATGTTCAATTCATTTAGCAAAAAAAGCATACCTTCTGTTTGGTGAACCTTCATCACTGGAATTATCTCGCAGTAAGCATCTTTGCTCCTCCTTCTCCCCATCTCTCCTGGTGAATGGCATAACTGAGAATAACAGAGAGCTCGGTTTTTACTGTGTACTCTCAGCAGGCAGACCTCTTGATGGATATAGGTCAGAGTCTAATGGTAATGAGTGGGTATGAAATAAAGCTGTCTACTGAGACCCTGTTGTAAACGTCTGATATTAATTTTCATAGCTGAGAGCAACTCAAAAACATATTTTTTTTCCATGGTTGTACTAGTCTTCTTGGATCCCTACCACTATTGTTGACCTCTGTGACAGGACTGTTCTGGTTATCCTTCAGCTGAGTGTAACCTGCTCTGGTCCGCCCAGTAGCCCCCTGGATTCCATACCGCTCCCTCCAGGCCTGAAACAGAAAACAAACAGAGGTACATAAATACCTAGACACACTTAACACGAACCAGTGAGCCAACAAAGTGGGTTTCTTGGCTTTTTAGAAAATTGTAGGATAAATGATTTGATAGAATAAACATTTCTAACCCATCTTCGATTTTCTCCATCCTCAGCTTTCTGTTTTATTCTTCTTTCTACAAAAGAACAAATTGTAGACAATATTGTGTGAAAGCATGTGCAATTTGCTTAACTAAAAGTACAGTGAGTAAACAAACAAGGATGACTTTTAGATACAAATGCAACAACTTAATTAAAACTTAAAAAATAAAATAAATAAATAAAAAGCACCTTTGAGCAGATACATCGGAAATTGGGAGGGATTGAATTTGTAATGAAACTACCTCTTCTGATGAGTTCCCTGCCTTCATCCACCAGGTCAGAGGTCAAGTGATCGTCAGTGATGTACTGATGGAAGCCGAGGAGGTTCAAACAGCGAGAGCCCAGGCTACAAACACAGACACACAATTACAGTGTACTGCATTAAAAAAAAAAAGATGTGTTTCTCCGAGCAGATTCATTCCCCACAGACTTCCTGTTCAGTATTGATCTGTTATGCAACGAGCTTCATCATATCATATCAGTTGATCACATTGATCACATCAGATGGGGATTACATGGACAGTATAGGCAAACTTATACATGAGTGGAATCCCACTTCTACCAAAGAGGTGTAGTGTGTATATATCCAAACCCAGGTAATTACAGATGCAGGAAAAAAAACACTATAGAAAGGGGAAAGGAGAGGTAGTCCATACACTCACTTTCAGTGTCCTTTCCCTTTATAATCCTAAGTGATGCACATAATGACAAAATAGACTCGTACATTTGTATAATTATTAACTCAACATAGGCATGAGAATGCATTAGGAACACAGCTAAATGAGGTTATTTCCCCATTTATATTATTATTATTTATTACATGGCTTGTTAATCATGTACAATGCTCCATACAATTGTATTAAGAGCAATAAACTCCTTTTTTTTTACATAAGCATTGAAGCCAGACTGATACTGTACTGTATATTTAAAAGTTTGAAAAAAAAAAAAAATATTGGCCGATAGTACATTTTAAAAACATAAACAAACAATCTTAATTAGGGTCCCTTTAGATTTCTTTATTTAAAGAATTGTGACCAAGATGCATAATAAGTGGGATATTTTACAATTAAAAAGCCTGTCAGAAGCTGTCAGTGCTCTCTAATGGACAAACGGTATGTATGGAATGTTACTTCTACACATATACACATATATATACAATTACACTGATACCGATACAGTGTAGCTGTAATAAGCTAATATATGTAAACAAAACTAGTGTTTAGTTGTTAGTGGTTATTGGCTTACCTGTAAAACGTGGCAAAGCAGAGTAGCAATACCAGCATGGGATAGTAGATGTAGAACCCATCAGATATGAAATATAGCACACGCATAGAGCCCATGACCTGACGGAGGGAGAGAAAGAGGGACATCACATCTATCCATTTGGTTTGAATGCAAAGACAATTTGACATTTTGGCATATATTTTATGTAAACAGGCACTTGAATGAGGGTGCATTATAAGTTTTTGTTTGTAAGACTATATGTATATGTGTTGTGCATGTTTATGTGGGACCCACAGAGGTGTAGGATGTCTGTATTCTGTCCTGGTGTGAGATGGCGGAGTCCATGTGAATCAGACCCAGAAAGTTGAGGCATAAAGGAGGGGTCAGACGACAAAACAACCTAAGAGGCCAAAAAGGCAAAGAGAAGCAACCCAATATCATAATACAGGAGTATTAGTACACCAAATGTGAGAAGAGCAGACTGTGATCCTCTATTGAAATAGTGCCCTATAAGTTTGTTGACCGTAAAATGTCCTAGAGTTTCAGCTGATGTTTTGACCAAACTAACAACTAACTATGTTCCAAAATGCCTCTTACACCTACTATGTGAAATACATCTCTTGTATTATGACTTTCATGAGTAACATACATGCCGCTGAACTGCAAGCTGTAAGCATCAGTCTGGTGATGTGGCACCAGGTAATAGTAGTTGAAAACTCGTATCCTGAACACTGTGGAGTAGACACAGACACACAGGAAGAGGATACTGACAAAGCACGCCATCTGGTGGAGAGAAACAAAACAAGTGCAGAGAGAGGGCAGATTAGCTAGTTCAATATAGTATTGGATGGATTATATATTGTTACGAATATACTTCTGTCAAAATTTGGATGGCTTTTTCTGCAGGCTGTGGGCGCTTTGTGTTTTTGTTGAGTGTGTTACTGCCAAATGACGCTCATGTTTGTTGTGTGTGTGCATCACTCAATATGTGCCCACCTCGATACAAATGTAGTTGTGTTGTTTTTCCGCCATCTGAACAAACACAGCGAAGAGGGAGAGGACAGGGTGTGTGCTGAAGAAGGTGCACTCGGACCAAACAACTGTTGCTGAGAGTAGACACAGGAGAACTGCCAGCAGCCTGTAGAAACCCTGCCTGAACACACACTCCCAGTACCACTCTGACACACACATACACACACACACACACACACACACACACACACACACACGCACGCACGCACACAGTGAAATTCTGGGATACAGTAGGTCATTAAAAAGCCATTACTTATTTACTGAATAGAATAAAATATGCAAATCAAATCACCAAAGGTCTTACAGTGTAAGGGTCATACAACGTAAGAAAAAGCTTTTCTTAAAAAAAATACTTTTGTATTTGTAGGAGTAGCTTGGGCATTGGAATTGGCTGCTTGAAGATGAAATATGTTAGTTGAAAAAGACATTGACTGATTGATTGATTTTAACCTTTGGTCATCAGAGAGTAGTGTATACCAATCTATTTAAGCAGATAATTAAGGGCATTATCTATTCATACTTAATAGAAGACCAGAATGACTGGAATACAAAAATAGCAACATTCAGATTAAAAATGTACCACTGTCGCAACTGAGAAGTCTTAACAGCTGTAGAAATATATTTCAAAAGGGGTTAAGTAACCAACAGGCTATTAAAAGTCCATGTAAGAACAAAGTGCATTTCTGAAATGTAGTAAGTAAATTACGACTCACAAAATGGAAATACTATCAGAAGTACCTTCATTTTGTACCTAAATGAAGTAGTTGAGTAACTGTACTTATTCTCCATCTGTATATGGGAGATGTTGATACTGACTGAACTCACCCACAGTGGGAGTGTAGACGAAGCGATGGATCCAGCTGTGCTGGCGTACTGAAGGGAAGCTGTGGTTGAAGTGTCGGACCGGGCTGCTCTGGCTTTCAGCGACGTCTTCCAGATGAAAGGCCTGGTCCAACAAGATGGACCACTGTACCCGAGTCTGACCGTGTCTCTGCACTGCAGAGATTACCTGAAACACACACATACACAAAAACATTATTCACACAATACACTGTCATATTTTTTGCATTTTATCCTTTAAAAACCACAGTAGAATGTTAAAAATAAGAATTACTTTTTTATGAAGTGTAATCAGGCCTCTTTTGGTGGGAAGGGCATTCTGTTCACCACAAGAGCTTTCCACATTTCTTCCCATCTCCTCTTGGTACTCAGTGGGACACTGAAATGAGATGACACTCAGGTGAAGACTATCCCATAGAGCCTGGCTGTAAAAACTCTAAGGCAGCATTAAAATTTGGACTTACTCGTGAAAAAAACTTTACTGAATTTAATCTAATGAACAAATATCCTTGCGTGTCTCTTACCTTTGTAATAATAGTGTCCACACACTTCCTGAGACAGTGGTTGTACCTAACAGATCCATGAACGCTTGCCACCTCCTGATTATAAGAGATGTGTTTTTGGTTAAAATAAGGAAAGAAGTTTGGATTTTATTTTTATATGCAGTCTGTTGAAACAGTCCCTAAACACTTTCAGATTTAGCACCTGCTGAATTCTATTTTCGTAATATTATTACAGCACAGAATTGTATGTCACCTCCATAACATCTGCTAGGTTCTCCTCAGCCGTTGCCTTCTCAGTAGCCATTTTTGCTGCCTTGAAGTAGGTCTTGGCCAGCAGGTAATCGTTGGAAGATGAGAGCCAATAAGAACGCGGGATCTCCACCAGGCCATAGCCTAGCAACAGCACCAGAAGGAAGAGGCCCCAAGTGTTGGCGGCTGTAATGCCGATGGTCTGGAGCTCTCTCCTGCACAGGTTTTACAGATAAATCTGCTAAGATAATACCAGCTTCGAAAACATAACCAAAAATAACTTTACTCCACCAGTCATCTAATGCTTCCTGAATTGAGGTACGGTACATTTGACTTACCATGTGAGTTGCCACTGTGGGTGAGCAGCCACGTACACGAGCAGAGAGATGAAGATAAGGAGGTAGGTGCCATAATAGATAGCATTTTCAATGAGAGCTGTCTTAATCTTTCCAACTCTGGAGAAAGTTCCCGATCGTGCGTAAGACTGCATGAAGGGCAACAGCAGCCTGTTTATCCACACCACAAACACACGCACACACACACACACACACACACACAAAAGAGAGTAAATATACCAAAACACAATTATGTTCTTAAAAAGAAGTGGAACACACAGCCGTTATAGTCTCAGTTGGAGAAAGGGACAGTGTGTGTGAGTATCTTACCAGGTAAGAAACTGGGATGTCCAGTATACAACTCTCCACAACACTGGTAGGATGCCATCTGGGATATAACTCCATGGTTCCTCACAAACCTTTGGTAAACTGTAACACACATACAGTGGCACAGTTACAAGAACACACGTTGAACTGTAGCGATGTGCATAGCTGTCTACCACAGTGTCTTTTTTGAATACTCAAGTGTCACCAAAGTCAGGCATGTTAAGATCCTACACTGAGTTTTAATGCATTTATCTGAAAAAAAAACAAACAATATAAGTAGTATCACTATAAATTGAGTAGACCCAGATCAAAAGGGGTACCAATTTTGAAAAGACATTTTCATAAATGCAATTTGACAATGCCGTCAGCACAAGTAAATAAATGGGATTTCTTTACATGTTATGATGTTGGGAAGGAAGCAAAACTATCAGACATTTAAGGATATACCATATATATATATATATATACTGTATATATATATATATATATATATATATTATTTTTAGAAGCGGAAACCCTTGAAAATGTTCTCCAACCCAGTTTGAAAGTTCAATATCTAAATATATGGTCTAAAGAAACATCTTCATGACAATACCACCACTACTACTACTACTGCAAAGAACATGGACACAACTGGACTTTTATCGGTTATTCTTTCTATGGCTTTTGATGTGATGCCATTAATTATTCAATCTACACGGGTTGACAACATTAAACTTACAAAGCAGTACAAAGAGGAGTGTTTGTCCTATGCTAAATGTAATGCTATGAAAGAAAGATTAGTTTCTGTGATTTCAAGCAATGGAAAATCAACTCAACTTTAGGTTAAAACGGTCCAAACTCATGCAGCTTGGACGTTGATAACTTCTGAATCAACATGCAGTGACTAAATAATACACTGAATGTTTTCATACTTTTACTTAGCCAAAAGAATATACATTTTGCATCATGTCTGTTGGCCTTGCAACACAATCTGAAGGATTACATTATTTGCCAAAAAAATCAAATGTTATCTTATTTACCTGACAGTTGGATACACAGAGGATCTGCCGTCTGTCTGATTAGTGTGCCTTGCTTGAGTTACAGGAGCAACGTGGTTTGCATTGTCGAGAATACACTGCTTGTAGATGGTCTAAAAGAGGAGCAGAGTTTACACAGTGAGGCAAACACACTCAACGAAGAAGCCTATTTCTATTCATCACATCACAAAAGGTACAGGTAACACGCAGAGGACGGATAAATAAAACACACAGAGCTCAATCTCACTGACACACAGAATATTCTCAGAAACAAAAACACACTCTCATCCCGTTGATCCTACTGTTATCTGAGAAAATCCAAACAACTATGGTTACCAAGGCAAAAGACCTCATGTTGACACGCACGTTAAACAGCTGCAATGGTTTCATACCGTGCTGACGTCGAGTGGCAGGATGAAGACGATGAGGAAGCAGAGGTACCAGGACAGCAGCGTTCCCAACAGGACCATCCGCTGCTGCCTCCGCAAGTCTCCATAGCGCTGGAGGAGGTAGAGGGCCAAGAGGAAAACCACTACAACCACAACAGCCAGCGCAGCGCCACTCATAGTGATGAGTCAACAGGCAGACAACAGGAACTCATTATGATAAGCTGGAGGGGGAAAGAAATAAGAGACAAACTGGTGGATACAAGCTCTTATCTGTTGGACAAAAGGGAGAAACGGTATGACCTGAACACAACACAGCGCAAAACACATACATGATACCGTAATAAGGTGAGGAGGGAGAGAGCCAAGGGAAATGGAAAACAACTGAGGGAAATATAAGAAGAAAAACTTAAAGGACAATACGAGTGGTTTTGCATGTTTTAGCCCATTTACTACAAATGTCATTTACTTTGCATTACTGTTAGTCTGGCTCAACCAACGGATGTACATTACTGGGATAAAGCCTGATATCCAGCGCGTCCCTCCCTTCTCCGCTATTGGGGCTTAGCACTACCCAGGACGGTTGTGATTGGACAAACAAGCCTAAGAGTTTGTTTTATTCCCTATTCCAGAATAGATAGCCGGTGTAGCCAGAAATGGGGGACCACATTTCAGTTACAGCTAATCATTCTGCAGATAATGCTCTTATGTTTTAGAAACTTGAATATATGTATTTTTACGGACTTTTTATTAAAATCTGTCAAATGTGAAAATCTGTTAGCAGACTCTTTAGTCTAATGTAGTGCAAGATTTTTAAATTTGCCTTCAAAGTGCAGTGCCAAACAACAATAATGTCACTACGAGGACAACTGATGCAGACTTGATGTTCACTTCGATGATTTACAGAGCATAAGAATGACACGGATTTCCACTGATGTCAAAGTAATGACAGAAATGTATATCCACAAGCCAGAAACTCATTAAGATGCGTTTGAAAATGTTACATACAAAAACATGTTATAAAAAATGTCTTGTAATAAGTAAAAAAGAGGTAAACTTTGCTCACACACAGGAGTGTCCCTTTAAAACCTTGTACTTTGACGTTCGAACAATTAAAACATAAAGCAGGGGTATGGTCAAACAGTGTTTATAGACAATGCCACTTAATCAGTAACGTTAAGTTAGCCTAATAAAAAACAGGGTGGTTCAAAATGTTCCTACAAAAATCTGTTCTTCAGGCGTTTAGCCATAATCTAAAATGTGGCCTAATGTAGTCATATATATATATATATATATATATATATATATATATTGCAGTTTAATTGACCTGTCACCCATGCACCGTGGTCACCTAACAACAAAGCACTCGTATTGTTGATCTACATCGTGTCCAGTTAACATTAGGATTATCTCGGAGGAAAACACTCTGTTATAATAAGTGCTTCTTACCTTTTCAGCTTCTTCTCTCAGGCTGAAGCTTGCAAAGCGGTTAACTGTCTGAATATACTGTCACATTATGTTCCTCGGACGTGTAGTCCGACAAACGTACACAACCTTTGAAACTACATTACGTAACATCCACACGGCGCAGCAAGGGGTTGTGGGTGATGTAGGCGAGTAATGACGTCTCAAACAGGAGACCGGGCACTGGGACTTTTGACTGGGACCATCCTTTAAAATGCTCCACAGATTCTACCCAACTAACCATTATCTGCAGAAAATGAAAAAAATACATTAATATTAGCTGTACTTTTTGTGGAGAGCTAAACGAAACACTGGTTCATTTATATTGGTCTTGCCAATATACCAAGAAACTATGGAGCAGATTATCACATTTTATTGCTGTTCATATTTACCCCTAATTTTACATTACATAGGGAAAAGTTATTGTTTGGATTCACTCAACATAATAGAAAGCTTTATTCCGAGTATTACACGATAAATCTAATTATTGTTTTAACCAAATTTTATTTACATAAATCAAAGTTTTTGAAAAAGAAGCCAAGCTTTTTTGAGCTGGCTGCTAACAATAAACATTACATTGCTTCTATTTCTACCTGTACAAACAAAAACTCTGTTAGATCATATGACCTCTGTAAGCTTTACAAAATATTTGTATGAAGTGTTTTGCTTATTTTGTTTTTTCTTTTTCTTTAGTAACCCCCTGGCTCTTTTAGATCATAGACTTTTAAGATGTACAGAACATGTTCTTTTCTGATGTACGTCCACATTCTTCAATAAAATTTGAATTAAAAAAAAAAAAAAAGACTTATGACTGGGTTCCACATATGGGACCTTTATTGCCATATCGTGCCACTAAAATGCATTGCCTTTACGTATGCTGCTAAATATTGCGTAACCTACATGTGAACTGTGGTGGAAAATAACTTAGTAGCCAACATTAACTCAGGTTTTTAGGTCCTTGTAGGCTACTTTACTCGAATACTCCATTTTCTGCTACTTTATAATTCCACCGCACTACAATTCAGAGGCTTTTTATTTCCCTACATTATTTGATAACCTATAATTTACTTTCCAAATTCAGATTAATACTACAAAGGTTATTCAACATATAAATGATGATGCAACATCAGACTTTATTGTGAAATTCCCAAGCTACAAAGCAGTGATACAGGCTATGTAAAAATATATATTAAATAGCCACACATTTGAAGAAACTCCTCATGCAGCAATATACTGTGGAGATACTTGGTATAACCTGGGATATAAAGATGTTCCTTATACTATTTATTGCAATGTAAACATTAAGCTGACAGTAATTTCAAGAGTTGTACATTTTATGCAACTAAGGCCCTCCAAGATAAATTTGGGGCTAAGTGAATAGGCCTGTATTTGATTCAAATTAACTGTACATTTCTTCAAATAATAAAAATGAATCTCTCTTTCAGCAGGACTGTGTTTGCAGAAATGAATATTGTGTAAATGCAGAAAAAAGTGTCACTCTCCATTTATTGTAAAATTGGTAACATCTAATGATAAGTAGAAGAGGTAGCTTTTTTGGCAGATATTATCACATTACAATGTTTTATTGCAACGGTACAAACTGTTGTTTTAGTTTCTCATCTCCTTGCAGATTCACACACAAATTGAATCATGGGATCACACAGCTAATCATAGGCCTACTATACATTACACCCTGTGATGCTCTACAAACTGGCTTTTAGTTCAGTTGAATTGATTTGTTTCCAGTTGTCACAGCCGCCAGAAAATGCATAATTCTTGACAGATGATTTTTTACACTCTTGATCAATGCCTGCGTCGGCCATGTTGATGCACATTCACGTAAAACAAAATTAAAGCATGTTCCCACACACTTTTAATCCAATGAGAATTACTGATCTTGCACACAGTAAGCTCAGCAACTCTTGTCATTCAGTTCTACATTTGCAAATGCAATATTCAGTCTATATTCAGTCAAGTCCTTCAATATGAAACATCAAATGAATTAATTTGTGTGGCTGGATGAGCTCAGTTGGTAGAGCCAGTGCCTTGACGCAGTGGCTGTGGGTTCAACTCTGACATGTGGCCCTTTGCTGCATATCATTCCCCATCTCGCTCCCCTTTTATGTCATCATCTGTCCCGTGAAAATACAGGAACATTTTTGAATTGATTTGTCAAACTGTAGCATGGGAGGAAAGCTGTTTTAGCTTATGTTTTCCCTAAAATAAATTGAAAAAGTGGCGGTTAGGCCATTACTGTCATTTTTCTTGTCATTCTCAAATGTCCAAGCAGAGGCAACTTGCTTCCAAAAAATGCATTGGTTGTGGCTGAAAGCTTTGGATTTACCTCATGGTCTAAATGCTTTCTAAATTCTTTTCCAAAAAGGAAGAAAAACATCTTCAACCCATCTCAGTTGTGGAGGAACATCCACACATATGGGTCGTCAGCGTACAGAGGGCCCAGCATGTTGACGCACACAGCTCGGTGCTCCAGTAAAAAGTCCATCTGGCTCATCAGGTCTAGACACAGATGTTCTACGAGATTCAGACAAACAGACCAGTCTTCAACCGCTCTGGACACACCGAGTGCCTCCAACCACACTGACCCAAAGATGCCCAGGAATTCTGGCCAGTCATCTAATGCAGTGCCCATCAGCTCCATCTGTTTGTTGAAGCTCAGTGTGGACCAGTGGTCAATTCCTAGTGACTGTGTTGCTCTCTCACACTACTGCTCTATTTCTCAGGCACCGTCTTGTTTCTGTAGTGTAGTGCTAATTGCTCTGATCCAAGCAGTCAGTGCAGATAAAACCTGTCAGCATTGGCAGGTGCTTAGCAAGGCCATCTGTCAGCCTACATCCTTACCTTAACCTCTTGTCTCTCTCTCGGATTAGTGTTAATAAACTGTGTTACCATTTAGACCCTGATGTCCCAATTTTATCCTATAGTATTCTGATAAACTATAGTCATGAATCACTTTTTATACAGAAAGATGGGCTTGAAGATGGGAAAGAAGGGTGTCATATTTAAATTACTGAGAGCCTCAAACACATCTTTATTAAGACTCTGTCAGGTTATTTGGGAGATGTAGTCCCTCATTCATTGTAGAATTGCTATTGATGCTGTTTTCTTAGATACTTTCTCTGCTTCTGTTCTAAGTTAAGCCTTGTCTTAATATACTGTATGTGGATGACACTTACACTCCTCCCACCTAACACACACACACAAACATGCACACACACACTCATGTTCACACATACTGGAAAACATAATGAAAGCCATTCTGTTGATCTGAATCAGCACTGTATATCTTGCCACTGCATGACATCTTTACTAAAAAGGAACCTCTGTAAGGTAAACTGTTACAAGAATGACTGTATTGACTACAGTGGGTATATTATTATTTTACACTTTCCACCACAAGATGGAGGTAATGAATTTGTCCTAAACATCTTCAGCATCACACAGCTCAGCACAAAAAGACGATCAGAGGAAGTTTGGGAAAAGGTGAACCAGAAGTGCGTCTATCTTTTAACAAAGATTGACAAATGCAACAGCTTACTCGCAATAAATCTTGAAAAATTCAAGTTTATATTTTTTAGTTATACTCATAGTCAAAGAAAGTACTTGATTTTGGTTATGATTTAATAATTACTATGAGCAGAATCTTAATAGGAGTTAATGCAGCAATGCTTCTATCTATAGGCAGCGGGTGAGGTGGTGGTTGGGGTAGGCCATAGATTAGGAGGTAGATTCGGATAGCCAAGGCCGCGTACACCGGACTGGATGCCAGCCGAATTTAGCCCCGCCCACAACATTTGAGGTTGGGAAGTTCGATCTGGACTTGATCCGTTATGGAGCAACTATGCTCAAACCAGAGCTTTTCGGACCAATCAAATTGTCAGGGCGGTCTTAATACGATGATGGAAAGATGATCAACAGTAACGGAATCAACCACGTCCCCAAAGAGCACTTGGGATGCAATTGTGTACAACAAAGATGGCGTCCGCTGGAGAACTGAGATGTGTAGATTCCACCATCACGTCTGTTATAGAAGATATCACCAGGGCATTGATTTTAAAAGAGGAACACAGAACTGCGATCAAGGCATTTCTTGTTCGGAAAGATGTTTTTGCCGTCCTTTCTACGGTATTTGGCAAAATCACACACTCACATATAATAGTCACATACTCCGTTGCTCTGATTGGTTGTAGGTCTATCCAATTGAGTACAGAGGCATTTTCTTTCCTTGTTCGGTTGAAACACGCCCTGTAATCCAACCCGATCTCACACCAGTTTGTTAAATGGTCACGCTATTTTGATTTATTGATTTGTGTTCAGGTCACGATTTCCTAGTTTATTACGTGCAAAGGTCACAATTTTCGAACATTTCACGAACTGCCATGACTCTGGGCCGCTCTGGGGGACTCAACAGCGGGGAAACGAAACGCCACACACGGAACGCAATCCAGAGGCGCAGTGACACAATCTATGGTCTCTGTGGCACGTAACAACAGGAAAATTAAACGCCACACGCCGGCAACAACAACGGGACGGACCGCCACACGGGGAACGCGATCCCTGTAGGCAGGGACACGATCCTTGGTCTCTGGGGGACTCAAAAATGGGGAAATGAAACGCCACACGCCGACCACAACAACGTGACGGTTGTGGTTTGGAAAACAACATGCAGGATGCGATCCCCAGTGTCCGGGTTAAAAGTCCTGTGCTTTTCAGAACTACTTACCACCGGAATCGTTCTGTGATCAGAAAATTGACTTTGATATACATCATATTACCCACTAAAATACATTACTTCAAAATTCGGAATCCACACACGAAAATAACAAGATTGGCGTGACCTGTACACTAATCAACAGATTGAATAACGTGACCATTTCATGAACTGCCATGAGACTGGAGCAGTATCACACTGACGACGTCAGGCTACGCACACACATGATCCTTAGTAAAACCCGCAGACAGTTAAAGAAAACCTGCTCTGAGGACGCACTTGTTCCCACTAACTAGGATATGATCCACACCGCTTCTTTATGGCATCAGTTATCTTATCTCTTCTGCTTAGATTTCTTCTGTGAGGTCACTCTTCACGTGAAGCAGGCTCAGCGTAGACAAATAAAATTTACGACATTGTCATATTGATGACAATTTCATGTAGCCTAATTATTTTTTTGGTCTGGGCCTTCTCCCGAATCACCCATTCCCCCTTTCCCGACACTGCCTTTGATTACCGTGACAACCAAACCAAACAGACGAACACAGAGAGCGGCCACAGTGCTTCAGAGGCGCATTCAAAAGACGTAAATGAACGCTAAAGGTAGAGAAGGTGGTCATGGCAACAAAAGCAGTAGGTTGTGCTCTGCGATGAAGCACTGTAAAGGCACATGGGACTTTGTTGTGAACGGTTTTGTCCAGGTATGTTTTAATGATGTTTTGGGTTTGCATTTAAGTTGCCTGGGTTTTATTGTTCAGGTTTCTCTACATGCATTGGTGTAACCACGATCGAGACCTGGGTGGGTGAGGTGAAGGTGAAGTGAGGGTGCATTTAATGTCTTTGAGTAATATGGAAATTAATCAGATTGTCACAATACGGTGCCAAGGATGGCTTCCTGTCCATATTTGCAGGACGGAGTATTTGGGTAGACCTAAGCCTACATTACCCGCCGCCCCTGCTTCTATCAAGGTGTGTCAATTCCTTAGGGAAAATCGATAATCATCCTTGAACACCACAAAAAGCGACTGCAAACCAACCTGTAATAATCCTTCATGCTATTGTCCTCTCTTTTTTATTTTATTGTCATTAATCACTTTTATCTTTTTTATACAGAAAGATGGGCTTTTTTTGGACGGTTGTTTATGACACAAAAAGAAGGGTGTCATATTTACATTATCGAGAGCCTCAAAGACATCTTCAACAAAGACTCGGTCAGGTTTCTGGTCACTCCCCTGGGCACCACAGGGAACAGATTATTTGGGAAACCTCGTACCGAAGCCTTGTGCAATGCTAATAGGGCAGAGTAGATGGCGAGAAGTCCTTTAACTCACTTTTACAAGACAACAACCTGTAATTAGGTTACAGTGAACCTCGCAAGACAGTCAGATATATCCATATGACAACTAATCGACATCTAGCACTCCAACAAGGAAGAAGATAAAAGAGATAAATCAGTTTAAAATTGTTAACAGCCTACATTGGCCTCCTGTTAAGCTTTCTCAGGCACATTATTAAAGATGACCAGAAATGTTGGGAGATGTAGGCACACTGGTGGGTATATTTTGTCGGTGTCCTAGCATGCCACTGTTCTGTTTCTTTTACATAGTACATAACACTGTAGATTCATTTTCACCAAGAGTAAGGATTTTATGAGATGGTGGCACACAGTCTACCAAACGTTTTCATCCATAAAAAACACAATGTGTGTGAACCTTTAAGATGGTTAACACTTGGTTCTCTGTGTTTTCAAAGGTGTCTCATTTTGCTCGTTGCTCTATCATTTCATTGGTGTGGCACAGCAGGGATTCCTTGTTGGTCAGCAGGGAAAGTTTGTTTTCCTGTGTGGTAAATTCTGCCTCTGAGCCCAGTCTGTTGCGGTTACTGAGTGTCTCGACTTCCTTTAGCCCATTTTTGCTGCCTTTACTCACTCGCTTTCTCCTCAGAATTCAGTCCAAGTTGTTCTAGCATCTCCTCTTTTACCCCCCACTGCCCACCACAATCACTCCCCTCATTCTCTACATCCAGACGACGAGCCACTGGGCCAACATCCAGTGTGGTCTTATTCAGATCAGTGAGAAACAGTGTGTGAACAGCCTCATCTCCCATCGTGCCCATTGAAAATTGGCTATGAGTGCGCTGAGACCCCTGGGTTTGAAGTCTGTAACATTTGATCCATGGGAAACCCTTGTGCACAATGATGCCAGTGAACAATGTGGCCCCAGTTCTGTGTGTCCCCAGAGGGCCACTGTAGACTGCATATCTTATAACCTGTCCTGGATACATCACTCCCCTGGGAGTGAACCACTCCCATCTGAAACGACTGGCCTGGTAGAGCAGCCTGGGCCAGCTAGAGTTGCACATACCCATTGGTGTTGGGACCGAGGGAATGGTCTGTGTGTATTAGTGCATGTGTGTGTTTATGAGAGAGGGAAAGTTTGTGTCTTTTAAAAGTAAGCCTATAGGTCGCTGATGACATCATTTACTGTAGTTACAGTACAAAAGTAGTTGGTGAGGCCAAACTATCAGCCTTATTTTCTTCCCTTTTGAGCTAAAGAAAAGATCTCTATGTAATTTAATGAGGGATGGCAGCACAGGCAATGACTATTTCCTCTTTTAGGGAGAGTAAAACAAACTTACCCACCAACTACTTAACCCTAACCCTAAAGTATCATTTCAAATTATTTTTACCAACCTGTCAGTCATGATCTGATTCTCCACTTTGATCCTTTTACGGTAAATCCCAACAGAACATGTGATACCATTAAAGACACATGGCTCCCATGGCAAACAAAGATCGAACCGATGGTCGCATCCGGATGGAAAAACAGAAACCTTTTTTGTTTCACATTCCTCCTCTAATCTATTTAACAGAACTGAGACCAGCCTTGTGTAACTGAAGTATTTGAGGCACTGTGGTTTCTTAAACTCACAGAGTGTTATGCAAGAGCAGAGAAGTTGTTTTATCTATGGTGGGATGGGTGGGAAAAGGAAAATGATGCAGCGAAACTTTTTAACTTAAAAATATTTAATTTAATTTTAAACAGAACAACTAAAGAAAAAACAATGTTGTGTATAATCTCTGTATGTATAACAAGGACATCAATGAAGAGATTATTAGGATATTGCATTGACTTTCTTTTACTCCATGGAGACTTACCCTAACTTTAACCACAACCCCTGTAATTTATAACTTTAACCCTATCTCTGCTCAAACCCTAACCAAATAGAGTCTTCATCCCAAAATAAATCATTACAGATCCCCTCCAGACACATTAAAAACATCTGCTTTGAATAATAAACGGTGTCTGATACAATTTTACCACACAACAATATATAAATACAATATTTAATAAAACTAAGTTTTTGACATACAAAAAAAAATATCACTGAGCTTTAGATGTGCTGGTAGACTTTTTAAACTTTTGGACAGAGCTAGCTGTTTCCAGTCTTCGTGCTAAGCTAAGTTGACCAGCAGCTGGCTGTAGCTTCATATACAGTGTATAGTGTGTTACACTGAAATGTACACTGAAAATGATCAATGTGAAAACAGTCACACACTAAGCACAACACATTAATGATTGCAGGGGGACTTAACTTTCTGGGGACTAACAACGTTTTGTCCACAAATGGGAGGTTGGTCCCACAATTTTTTGGTTTTGTATAGCCTACACACAACCATAGTCCAAAGGCGAGACATTTTCTACCCAGCACCCATGGCGATGTGTCACATTCTCCTGTTTCTCCGTTGTTTTTGTGCATTTTACGGCAGGATGCATAATTCTCTTTTCCTTTTTTCACTTTACAAGTTCTACTCTCCAGCTGACCCCATCAGCCGATCCCTTGCTTTGCACGGGGACAGCAAGACAAAGGAGTCTGTTGTCCGTTGTTGCTTGTTGGGATAGCTGTGCAACGGATGCCATGTGGGTCCCCGCAGTGAGGGTGAAGAATGGTGGGGTGCTGATTTAAAGCTTTCCAGATGAGCTGAGGTTTAATGCTGTGAAAGCCTGGAATTTGGCCTGTCGGTATTGGGGTCTCACACACAATGTTCAGGGAGGATGAATGAATCTGGCCTCCAGCCACTTCTCACTTCCCCCATCATGCTCAATCATTCATGAGTAACTTTCCAGGTCTGCCATTCTCCACCTGTCCACTAGATGCCCTCAGACTTTCACACCCTTCCTGGTCACCTGTCTCCCCCATCCACCTGTTCACATTCCAAATAATGGTTCAATCATTGATTTTTCTGCTACCTGTGTTTTGACCTGATACCTGTTTATGATGTGTTTGCTTGTCTGGACTGCCTTCTCATGCATGACAACGTTGGTTTAGTTCTGTATTTTCTTCTTTCTTTCTTTTTTCCCCAACCAGTTCTGCCTCATTTGGGTTCAGCACAAAGTGGCCAAATATGATCAAAGCAGATCTAGCATTTTCTGTGCAAAATAAGCGCAACCGTGCCAAAATGCCTTCAGTATAGAGCAGAAGGACGCAGCGTGATTGGCGTTCCAGCTAGCATCTTGTTCTGGTGAAGATGATACCTGGCAAAGAACTTCCCCCACCTCTCCTCAGCATCCCCATTACATTATTATTATTATTATTGTAATTATTATAGTTGTACCTAATGAACTGGCCAGGGAGTGTGTCTTTTCTTAATCAATATATGAGTTATTCATAATTGATTTTACCATACCAACTGAATTCTCATACTGAGGCAAGGATATTTACCTGCTACATGAGCAGCATTGAATATTACATTCTTTGTTTTCTATAATAATGACATTTTCATAGTTTAAATACAACTCTGATGGTGAGTTGTCAGAGTAGGGCCAACATGGATGTCAAACCTCTTTTCATCAGAGTCTCCAAATCTCAACAAATGTTGTGACAACAGTGATGAAGTGGGATTTGCAGCCACTTATGAGCCAATGACACAGTCTTATTCGCTCTGACTGACGTGTTGAGAGAAGCTATGCAGTGTCTCAGGCCCAGGGGATGGCAAAGGAAGATCATAATTCAGAACATATTTGCTCTCCCTGCTGTTCAGCCTGTTTGTTCAATGCTAATGATGGATATCCAAGCATCTCACAGGAACTGTGATTTCACAACTCTGTGATTTTCCTTGTTTTCAGACTTCAAATGGTTTAAATTGTGTACCATCATAATTTTTGGAATCAAATAATAATTTTAAATCAGACTTTTTTTCCTTTTTTTAACATGTTACCCCATAAGTTTGGTTTCAGTATAATTTGCCAATCTTTGGCTAAATCAGCAGCTTGTAGTAGACATCAGTGGCGTTGTAATGTCGCTCAGCGTAAATGCTTTCAGGAAGACCTAACTTTTAATCAGTGCACTCTTAAATCAATTCAGCTGTCATTCTAGTATATGTACTTTTTTGCTGTGTACAACAGTTGCACATATGCAACTAGTCTCTCCTGATTTAAATATAGCTCAGAGTAAATTCTTTCAGGAAGATCTAATTTTATCAATGCTCTCTTCTTGAAGGGAATCAGCTGTTGGAGGCGATCACCTTCCTGCTAAACCAATCAGAATTGTATACCAATTGCAAGGGCCAATCACAGAGTCATAACCCTGTTTTAAAACATCTGTTTTTTCCACTTGCTATTCAGCTGTTGTTGCAAGGCAAAGAGGTCAACCCCCCCCCCCCCCCCCCCCCCCCCCCCCCCCTTCCACCTTCTGTCATCTACTCCCGTTTACCGGTCTGGTCTTCGGGCTCCTTCGTCACCACCATGTGGACATACAAAATATTTGTATAGCAATGGATTCTAATCGCCAAAGACTTTTTACATTTTTATTGAGCTGTACAATAAACCTAATTTGCATATCTGCAAACACATCTCTCCTGATTGAAATGATCAATGCAACAAAACATTGCTTTCTACACTCAACCTTTTAAAACTTTTTCATTGAGAACTTCCTTGTATCAAAGAATTGCTGACAACTATTATTTTATTTTTATTTATGAGTTTATTTCATTTATCAAACAACTGAATGCAAACACACAACATTTCAAGTCTTGAATTGAAAAGGAGTAGAAAGGCTATTCTGCCCCTCTTTCACAAAACATACATTACAGTAACAAAACAATGTGCACAAAACAAATAATTAATGAGAAAATACAGTCACAATAGAACAGAACAAAAACTGAATTAATGCATTCATTAACTGTATTAACTCAACATACTATTTTTGACATCACATATGTCCACACAAAGAGTAGAATCAGTCAACAATGATGTTTGTTGTAAGTAAATATGTCGTTACATAAAATATATGCTGAATTGAAAAAAAAAATGTAATTATTTCATGAATGAACACTTAAAATTCTGGGCTAGAGGAAAACATGTTTCTTTGGCTCTTTGAGTCAACTTTAACTTAACCTTAAAGCTCTTTGGTTGTATTATTCTTGAACATTATTCTCCTTTTATGTTCACAATGAAGCGGCAAGTACTGTGTGTGTGTGTATGTGTGTGTGTGTGTGTGTGTGAGCGTGCATGTGCAGGTGCATGTGCATGTGTGTGGATTGTGCCAAACATGGATTCCCTTAAAGTCTAAAGTGTAAGTCCGAAATGATGCCTTTAGCAACACCTCTGTCACTCACCCCTACACACACACACTTTTCACACATTCACCCACATTCACACATTTCCAAACACACCCTCAGCGATCACCAGTCACACACGCACAAGCGTAAACTCTTTAATTTTTCCGCCAAACTAAACTCCCCGTCATCAGTGATCCTCAGTGGAAGTGTTCTGCTTCCTAACCACTGTATCATACTCATTACGTTTAAATGGCACACATGTAGCTAATTGTCTGAGTAGCCCTGTAGTCAGTTTGCCAAAAACCTTCAGACGCAAGACACGCGTCTGTTTGCACATATTATTTTTTCAAAGTCAAATGTTGCAGAGCACAGGTTGCACCACCGCCACTAGGTAAACATTTACCCACTTTGTTTATCTTATCCAACTTCATTCCAACTTTTTCCATAAAAAAAAGAGCTTTTTCCAGTGTAAATGAAAAAGTGAAATGAACCAAAATGTAGCAAAAGGAGGCAGACAGATTGATGAGTGTGCCCGTTGGAGATGTGCCAAAATAAACGTATGAATGGCTAATCCACTTCCATATTTTCTTTTGATGAATGGAGGTCTTTTTTTCCTCTGTTGACTCTCTCTCCACAGGAATCTCCAATCAGCCTGACTTTATCAAGCGTGAAAAACCATTTGAAAGGAAGACTGAGAGGGACATAAGAAAACAAGAAGGTTCTTTCTCTTTTTCCTGCTTGGAAAGCTCATTATTCCTCAAGCTCCCCTCTGTTCGAAACACACACCCCCCCCCTTCTAAATTACTTCACTTTTTTAGTTCCCGCCTCACCTCCACACAAGCCCACACTGTGCAAGTGACAAGTTTTTCTCCTACTATGGCACCGCCTCCATCCTCTCACTGGCTCTTTTATTCCCTCATCCCCACCGCTGCTCCCTCCTTTCCTTTCTCCTCCCCTCTCTTCTTTTTCTCCTTTTTTTCTTCATTGCTGGTTAGTCACACCAACCAGCTCACAGCCAAAGATCTCCTCTGTCCCTGTCATGCTGATTGAACTTTAAACCACAACGTTCCCCCTGACAAAACTGAGCCTTTTCTCCAGAGGAAGTTATCAAGTCTAAAGGTACAGAAACAACTTCTATCATAACATTTTACCATTTAACATGTCTGCGAATGCATTTTACCATTTGACCAGGAGCTGTGTCTGTGTGCCTGTGAGTCTGCATGTGTGTGAGTGTGAGACTGAATCAGCATAACCACACGTGTGTTGCAGTTACTTGTGTGTGTGTGTACGCATGAGGAAGTCTGTATGCCTTCACAGCTGTGGGTGCAGCACGTGCTCTTCACAGCATATCATTGACAGAAAAGTCTTTTAAAGTTTATATTGCATTTTTCTTTTAGGGGGGTGGGAGGGGGTGTTGTATGATTATTGCATCTTCATCTTTGCATGTGCTCTACAATGTACATAAAGGTTTTATGTTCGTGTTGATTGTTGCAGAGCAATTACACAGCACAGTTAAAAAAAGGGTAAAGTTACTAAACTTTATTATCACACTGAACTAAGAGCGAGACAGAGTGGTTGTTGTTTTTTTGTGCTCAAATATCTATTGCTTGCTTACGATATTTCCCTCCCTTTCAATCAGGACATTTGGAAGTCCCAAGCCAAAGGAGAGGAAGAGCAGCACCTTTACGGTGTTCCCATTACAGTTGAGTGGAGTTCAAGTTCCTGCACGTTCATATCAGATCTGAAGATTCCAGTGGCAGCTATGACTCACAGCAATGGGGAGAACCCACAGAGAACCCGGAGTGGTCTCCACCAGATCCGGTCCGGGATCCAGTCCCGATCACTGCTGGCCAAGAAGAGAGTGCAGAACATCACAAAGGGGGATGTGAAAGGATGCTTCATAAAAAATGCCTTTGTGATCTTTACCGTCGCTGCTGTCATTGTTGGTAAGTTTATCACGTAAGACACTGTTCAGACACTGCACTCTATTGGTAATTTAGTTGACTTAAAATTGGAGATTATTGGAGAAGGCTCTTTTTGACCCTCTCCTCTCCATCTATCAACATGTTTCCCCTCCACCTTGTAAAGATGAAGCTAGCAATCTGGTCTGACCAACACAGCTGTAGCAGGACGGAAGAAAGAAAAAGAATAGAAACTAACTCACCGGATGAAAGGACAGAGGGATCTCAAGTAAACTTAGCCGATGGCCTTAATCTGACCCTGCAGCTGACCCTTGACCTGTTGCCATTAACCTTTGACTCTTACCAAGTAGGAAGTGAGCCAGGCCCACCCACTGCCTGGACATCTGCAGCCCGGCTAGAATTACACAATGCCATGACAAACACGTTTGACTGATTGATGAATTCGGGATGCTCTTCACTTTGGGCTGCCAGGTCAGCCACCTGGGCCGTGTTGGTGGATTAGTGCTCCTTGGGATAAATTGCTTTTTGAGAGACTTCGCTGAGACCAAAGAAAGGAGCTTCTGCACACATTTTCACTCTAGAATCAAGTTTAAAAAATGACCACAGCAAAGTCAGTCAAGACCTACTCCGCTCAAAATTGCTTACCGTGCACATCATTGCACAATACAAGCCTTCCCAGCAATGACTACGTACTCACGTACCCACCTCTTCTGCATCATCAATACATAGGCATGATTCAGGAGTTAGAAAGGCAGTTGTGTGATGACAAACATGATGTCATTCATTCATTCATTCATAAATAACCTACATTTAGCTGTAATATGATTATATCCAACTATAGCTGTCAAATCTGGGACTCTCTTAAAGCATAACTTTCATGTAAATTTAACCTTGGGTCTTTTTGTGAATGTACCCATAGTCAAACTTTCGTTTAAAAGCATAATTAGGACGGAAGCGCCACTTTTAAGATTTAGCGTATTATCGTTTTTGGGCCTTTTGAATGGGAGTGCTAGGGGCACTACTATGATAACATCAAAATCACTATTTGTAAAACCCTAAGAAGGCTCGCCACAACATGAATCCTTGCTCGACGTATCTCCAGGGTCTCTACACATGAACGCAAGCATTGAGAACATTGTTTGTGTACCCAGTGTTTAATAAAAAGAACAACTCACTTAGCTGTTGATGTTTCCGCTCGCAGCCATCTTTGCCAGTCAAAAAGAATCGATCTCCGAATGCGAATGAACGGACTCCATAGGAGGAAATGTCGTTCTCATATGAGGCTCCTTTTTCAACTACAAGGTCAGTACGACAAAACAACAAATTATCCTTGCATCTATAGGGAACTAAGTTTTAGGAGCTTTCCATCTTTACTCTCCTCCCTTGACCATTTTTCACTTGCTAGATAGACGGCGACCTGAAAAACCAACAGCTGCAGTGAGTTGTTAAAACCTTTTCTTTTCACTAAACTCAATACAAAACAATGTTCTCAATGCTTGCGTTCATGTGTAGAGACCCTGGTGATACTTCGAGCAAAGATTCATGTTGTGGCGAGCCTTCTTAGTGTTTTACAATTAGTGATTTTCATGCTATCATACTAGTGCCCCTACCACTCCCATTCAAAAAGCCATTTGAGCTGAAAACAATAATACAGTAAATCTTAGTGGTGCTTCCGTCCTAATTATACTTTTAAACAAAAGTTTGACTCAGGTAAATTCACATAAAGATCCTAAGTTGGCGAGAGTTACACTTTAAGGTCTAGTCGTGTTAACACAAAACAACTTGAAATGTTCTGATAAAGTTTTGACCTTTCTTCCACGTCTGATCCTCATTGCAGGCACTATCCTGGGATTTGCTCTGAGGCCTTATAAGATGTCTTACCGAGAGGTGAAGATGTTCTCTTTCCCTGGAGAGCTGCTGATGAGAATGCTTCAGATGCTAGTGCTGCCCCTGCTGGTTTCCAGCCTCATCACAGGTATGAACCTGACCAGATACATTAAGGCATTTAAATGCCTTCAGGACATTTCCCACCAGAATGTTAGTCATGAAATTAGTTCATTTTACTCTCCCAGTCTTATTTCTGAGAATCACAACCGGAAATGATGGGAGACTTCACACATGATGA
>NC_045737.1:5804478-5818303 GCF_008692095.1 Etheostoma spectabile
CTTCTTTAGATTAAATGCAGCTTTATTCAACTATTGAACAAGGAAGATAACCATGATAACCATATAAAGGAGGAGAATAACTCCTCCTTTATACTTTTCTTCTTGTCCTCGCACATGTCAATCTAGCTATTTCCAGGGGATAGGGTTACTTTTACCTTTGTAAGACACTTCTAATAGATTTACACATTCCAATCTATTTCTGCGAACTAGTGTCACTTTAAAACTGACCCTTTTTTTGGAAGATCCTTAGAATAGATTTAGATACATTTGAACACCTGCTTGCCAAAATCTTCCACCTATCACAGTCATTTGAACTGTCACGCAGAAAGATTTCAACATAACGGTATTCTTGCTTTTACAAAGGCCTAAACACTATCTTCTTCTTATAATCTCACAAACTCACACATGGTTGTGTGTCATTATGGTAAAAAGTGTTAAAGGTAAAAGAAGCACATACAGCTTAGACACTTACAGTTCAAGCCTGTATGACACTGTTTTGTTCTAAATTGATATCAAACAACTTAGTAACCACACACAGCAGTCTACTGTATCTCCAAAAACCCTTGACATTTTCTTTTATCTGCACATCGGCAACATCTGCATGGCTCCACTGATTCCTGGCAGCCACTGTTGAAACTGCACCCCACCAGACAAAAATCCATCCACCTAGATGAGTACATGGCACAGCATGAGTTTGCACATATGGAACAAGTAGTACCACTCTGACTGTATTTAGTTACATATTTTGCAGGTAGCATGTGTTTTCTTTGTATAAAGGTCATTACAGTGATAGCCCTTTTAGTTGTTTGACCTACTTTATGAGTGGCAGAGTGAGTGGAGCCAGCTTTATTCAGTCAGCGCTGTTTGTTGGTTTTGGGCTCAGTGGTGGAACGGGGATAGGATGAGCTCATGAGCAAAGAAGAAACAGAGAAAGAGATATGTTTTTAACACATACTACTCTCGATCACATACATCACCCATGTTGTAATTGTCTTGATCTTGATTTGACTTGACCAAAAAGTGATCGGCTCAACACAAATACAAAAGCCACAACACAAACACAAAAGCTTAAACACAAATATAAAAGCTACAACACAAACCCAAAAGCTACAACACAAACCCAAAAGCTACAACACAAACTCAAAAACTACAACACAAATACATAAGCAACAACAGAAGTGAGTGACAGCGGAAGTGAGTGTGTTGAGCCGGCGGATAGGAGGAAAGTACTTGAATGTTTGGGAAGTGAAACATAGTTCCTGCTAATTCCGATTACTGTCGCTATGGGATTGTCACAAATAAGCAATGTTGTTCAATATCTTTGTATTTTCACATGTATGTACTCTGCCATCACACATCAAAATAGACACAGAGATATTTGGTGTTAGTTGAAAGAAAATATCAGCAGAAAATTACAGTTTAAAAAGATACTGGCATTCTTTTTTAGTTGTGCCTTTTATATTCAATTCCATGTTAAGTTTGTTCAATAAATAATATTGGAAAGTATTTCCTTTTGTTTGTTTTAAATTCAACAAGCAGTTTTTTGTATTTTAGCAGAATAATGAAAGCAGCAGAAATGAGTACATTTAATATCTGCTTATTTATTGCAAGAAATATCGTTATTGCGATATTCAACAACCTTATCGCATATGGCATATTTTCCTTATATCGTGCAACCCAGTGCATACATATGGAAAAAAAAAGATATTGAACTAACATTGCTTATTTGTGACAATCACATAGCGACAGTAATCATAA
This sequence comes from Etheostoma spectabile, assembly GCF_008692095.1. Taxonomy (NCBI): domain Eukaryota; kingdom Metazoa; phylum Chordata; class Actinopteri; order Perciformes; family Percidae; genus Etheostoma; species Etheostoma spectabile. The sequence goes on from NC_045737.1 coordinate 5,806,237, forward strand.
TTAGCAAGGAACCATATTTCACTTACTTCTCGAACATACAACATTGTCAACAACACACTCACTTCCATTGTTGCTTATGTATTTGTGTTGTAGCTTTTGTGTTTGTGTTGTGTTATGTGAAACCGTCTTGTCCACCGTAAATCCCGACTAAATTGTATTTGGACCTGTATTTGAGAAAAACACAAACATATGACAGTGAGGCTTTCAGTTCTAATCCAGGGAGTGAGTTCATTCGTCACTGTTGACATGGTTCGTAATCCAAGTCAGACACGCAGGGTTTTCTTCCAGAGGCAGAGGCCTGTGGGTTGGTCACTGATCACAGCCTCCATTTGTTATGGAAATAAACGTATAGCTGGAGTCATGGAACATGTGAGTTTCCAAAAACACTGGTCAGCAGCACAGACTGACAAAGGTAGGCGGGACATACTGACACTGAGCAGTGACTGACAGGGCAAAAAGCCCATCTCATGAAGTGATGACAGATACACATTGTCTGATAATAACCTGCTTTGTGCTGCAGTGGGCCGTAACATCAGCGTTCTCTGACACCATGTCACATGACCGCCGCTACAACATGTAAAAAAAACAAACAAAGAGTGCTCTTCTGTAGCCAAATCATCCAGGACACAGCTCCTTTCTCATGTGTGTGCCTTCATCCGAGTTTTCAGATGCAATGTTATTTGCTATGACGTTGTCATTAGACTAGAAAAAGTCAACTACTACAATACTAAAAATAACACTTGTTACATCACTGTTACCTTGTTTTAACAGTTTAAAGAAGAAAGCTTGAAAGCATCTATTGCAGGGTTATGTTTTTATTTGTTTATTTTCTGTTATAGTAAGTTGGTTTTGCAACTCTATTCTACACTGCGTTACCACACAACAATAAAATACTTTTTGTTCATTTTGTGTGCAACAAAACTAGTTTGAACAGACTTTATCTGCATCAGCCACCAAGGTACCTTGCCAATACCAAAAATAAACCCAATAGCAGCACATAGGAAGCAAATTCAACCACAGTATATACTGAATCTTCACGTCTAACAAATGCGGTTGTCAAACATATTGTAACAAATACAATTTTAATTCTAAAAAGCAGATGAGACAACCTTTGATTACTGTTATCTTCCAAAGTCATTGGCTATTTTTTCATCCATACAGAAATAAAATGTAATGTTAATTGCAATCATTCCACTGAATGGGCGTTATCAGTGGTTTTCAGCCCCATAGATATGTGTTTCGAAGGGGCTTGTTACACCTATTGCATGTTCCGAAGGCCGTTATTATCTGTTTCTATGGTAAAGTTTGCCTTTAGCGTGGTCAGGTCCCCTTGCTGTCTTGTTTTAATACTCTCGGAGTCTCGTTGTGAATTAGTAAATGAAAATCCGGTTTTCTGCACAGTAGAATTGAAACTTTTTGTCCTTTAAAAGACTATTGCTCATCCACTGCCACCTCCCTTTTACTGTTAAACTTGCTCTTAATGCTACTGTATTACAGTGTGTCAGTGGAGGAAGGCAATGCGAGACTAGTGTGTCAGTAATGACAACTGTCATACCCATTATTAGACTCCCTCATTGACAACAGAAGGTATACTACATCTCCTGAAATTCATCTATACAGCTGTACCGTATATATATATATATATATATATATATATATATATATATATATATATATATATATATATATATACACAGTATGTGATTTTTTGTTTATTTGACACACAAAGCCAATCTGGGACACTATGCAGATAAATAATTTAAAACCAAAAGTTATTTGCTAATGACGCTTGTTTTTGGGTTAACATGCAAATGAACTCATGCATGATGTGACTACAACTCTAAAATGTTCAAATTACAAGAAATGTTACAGCTCCTATGGAAATATTATCAGCAGATAATTAGATTGAGGTCAGAGGTCAAAAGGAACAACAGAACAAAAAGCTTTTTGTTAATGTGGCTTTGAAAAGTAACTGTTTCATCGAAACACACACACACACGCACACACACACACAGACACACACACACACACACACACACTCACACACACACACACACCTGCACATGCTGACACGCTAGTAACTGTCATTTCAAAAGAATAACAGGAGAATCAAAGGGATACTAGATTTGCTTTGCTTGCATGGGGAGGAAAGTTATGACAAACGTTATTGAACACCTGCAACACAGCTGTAGCCCTCAACCTAATGACTCACCATATGTTACTGAAAGTCACTTTTTTCTCTTATTTAGATTTCTGCTGAAATTATGACCTCAGCTGAGAAGTACTACGAGAGGTCTATGTTTACTTTGGAGGACAACAGCTCCTCTTGATCTTGAAACGCGTTTTGTCAGACTTGTGTTTATCTGTGTTTGCAGGCTGGATTCACCGACTTTCCTTTATGAACCAATGTCCTACAGAATACATAAATGTATTTACGCTTTATTTCCACAACAGTGATTGTTTTACCTACATGACTTGGAGCATGACTTTAAGAGTAACATATTTTAGAGAATAGAAGCTGTAGCATTATGTTGTATGGTGTAAACTGACTGTCACACTCTTAAGGTTGAATATGCTATATGTGAAAAGGGTTGTCCCAGTTAAAAAGGACTTGCCTCTGAATTTTGGGAATCAGAAGGGGCCCTGGAAGGTAGGAAATAAACCAGTAGACAGGCAGGAGAGCCGAGGATCAAGGATTCTAGACTTTTAAAAACCCTAAATGTGAGTCCACCACAGAGCATTAGAGTTGTTTTTGATTACTAACACGCATTGGTTAAAACTGAAGTCACATTGTAAAAACTCTTCACACAGTCAGCAAAACAGAACTCGAGCTCTGAATCATTTTTCATCGCTTTCACACAACCTGCATTCATTGACCACATTCAAAATCCATGAACTCTTTTCTTATTCCTGCTCCGCCACTTGCAAAACGCTATATCTGTAGAATAGTGTTCCAATACAGCTTTTTACGATTGCTATGACAATTTTTTCAAGACTTCAAACTACTTTCTTAAACTCTTAACACAGTTAGCACAGCATCTGTCTGTGTAGGCTACACAGTTAACACATTTGTTTTTTTGCTCTCACACAAAACGCATACAGTTAACACAATTTTAAAAAGCTTGAACTTCTTTTACAAACAAGCTCAACCAAGATCAAAACAATAGATTTTTACTGACAAAATTGCAAATGCTTTCACACTGTATGTCAGAACAGATAACATCATGTTCTAAATCTAACTTATAAGTTAAAGTGAACAGCAGTTCACATCATAAATTGCAACACAAATATATCCCCTGCATTTTCCATTCCATTGTTACTGTAAATGAGAGAAACAGCTGATTGAAGTTGTGCACACAGATGAACCAGAGCTGATTCCCATCTAGGAAACACACTCCGCTGTTGAGGTTCTTTCAATCGCATCACCATCTGTTTTTACAGTATTCTTTATGTGTTACTGTTAGTGAGTGTTGTACTGTGAGAGCTAAGATTACATTAACCAAAGTTTGTTTATGCAGACTTGGCCAAAGCTGACTCTGATAGTACATACAGTAAAAGAGGACCTATTTGGGCTGATATTGTGTGGAAAAGGAACAATAAAGATGAACACAAAGAAAGTAAGAAAAATTCCTGCATAAGCGAGAGAAAGACAAGTACATGGACAATTCTGTCTGTGTTAAGAGTTTAGGAAAGTTGTTAAAAGTATTGAAAAAAACGCAAAATCGTAAAAAAGAAGATTTCAGATTCATTCATCATAAACTTTGGTACAATCAATAAATCAAAAGGTGTTATTCTTCTTCTGTGAAATACTGATGTGAAAAACATTCAAACTTCAAAGATAAAAGTTCATCATTTATGTAATGCTCCTTGTTCGAGTAGTTTAGGCCAGTGTGTCATGAGTTTGCTTTCTGAGTGAGACTTATTTTGAGACACGGTTGTGGAAGTGGTGGTTTTGGTGGTTAGAGTGAGTTATGGAGGTGAGATTAACTGTAACATTAAATGATACTTTACACAGGAGTAAAGACAGGACAACAGTGGAGAGTAGGGCATGAAGGCAGGTGTTAAAATAAAATCATCATCATTTCCCTGAAATGTAGTGGAGTAGAAGTATAAAGTCTCTGGGAAATGCTGCTTCATTTTCTACATCAGCACTTCACAAAAGAACGACACAGAAATCAGCTTCATGATTCCAGCAAAACTTTGTCTCGTGCTTATTTTACCATAGAAGCTACATAAACTACACAAGCTTATGCAATCACAATATATGCAACCAAAGTGCAACCTGCACAATTGCTTTTTTTACATATTTATCATACTATTTAAGCAGTTGCACATTTTTGTATTCCCAACTTATACATTATGTATTCAAATATTTGTTCTTGTATTTTATTCCTATTTTTATTTCATGTATATTGTATGTACTGTATGTATATTTTATGCTAGTATTTCATTTCTATTTATGTTCTGTGTTGTGGGACGGATTTTGCTGCTGTAACACTATAATTTCCCATTTTATTGGGATCAGTATCTATCTATCTATCTATCTATCTATCTATCTATCTATCTATCTATCTATCTATCTATCATCCATCCATCCATCTATCTATCCATCTATGCAAAATGGCCATTGTTTTGAATCAATATCTGTGCTATGCTTTACATATTGTACTGCTGCATCTAACACTTTTCACATTATTGACATCTTTTGATTAAGCAATTCATTGTTTTGTCTATAAAATGTCAGACAGCAGAGAAAAATACAAATCCAACTACATAGAGCCTAAGGTGAGATGTGTCTAAAAATCCAAAGCTATTCAGTATAGTATCCTATACTTTAAGGCAGCCTTGTATAAGACCATGGAGCCAATGATTATCAAAAATCATTTTTTTTTGTGTTGTATCGATTCCGTTGTAAACTTTTAAACTTCTCAGACTAAAGAGTGGAGATATTTCGTGACTGCAAGCCTGACCCTCTGGTCAGACCTCTTGCAGACGCTGTGGCCTGCGCTTCAACTTCCCCCCCCATAAAGTAGCCCTACTTTTGTGTTTGATGAACATTCCCCATATGAGAAAGAAAGTCATTCTCTACACTCTCCTTCAACCTTTCGTTCTTTTGAAAGGACAGAATTGCTAGTTCCGTTGTTGCCTGGACAACAAACTGGGGATCATTGTGTGTGTGCAGGTCTGACAAATTCAACAACTTTTCCCAGGACTGTCAGAAAAGGAATAGGAGAGCAGAATTGGGGGGGTAGGGGTGGTAGTAGGAGGAAAGAGTGGCAATGAAAGAGGAATGCAGCAATAAGATCAGCATGCAAGAAAGACAGAGGATGGAGGCAAAGATGTGGGGGTTGGAGTGGGGGAAGAGAAGGGGAGGGGTAACAAGGGGGCACCCTGAGGCAAGAGGTGGGGATTGATCGGTGGTAGGGAGAGCAGGTAAAGAATGGGAATAGGGAAAGAGAGGAAAAAAAAGGGAAGGGGGAAGGATGAGGATAAAAAAGAATAGGATAAAAGCCTAATCCTCGGCATGTTGAGACAAGAGGAACAGAGAGGACCAAAGCAGGGGCAGTATAGGCACACACACACACACACACACACACACACAGTGTCAATGTGCCACATTTGAAAGAAAGACATACACATCTTCCATCACACAAAGCCATATTTGCCTTGTCCAGCTCTAAATTAAGACAATGGCCAGAATAGAACCTGACACTGAAAATACCATCATGTCTATTGGAGCAGCTTGTCTTTACCAAACCCAGCTCTCTGAATGGCTGTGTTTCTTTTTACCACCATTATCCTGACAAAGTGTGGTTATCATTCTATTAGAGCTGTGTGTAGTACTGTTTAGCTTCTAGGCTCTGTGACACCCTCAAACTAGTGTCTGGCTCACATAAAACATCACTATCAATTCTTAACCGAGAACTGGCTTCGTCAAAACTATTTGTTATTTAACCTAAAATGTGTCTGTGGCTTTTCAGCAGGTCTGTTTAATAAAACTCACCACATATTTTAGGTTAAGTATAATTAGATAGTATCCTGCCTTCCTTGCAGGAATGATAAGGCCTACTAGACATACTGTAGCAGGGAGTATTTCTTCTCAGCTGTTTCTTTTGAATCATCACACATTTTTTCTGTATTACTGTAAACGTTTCTCTCTTTGTATTTTCTCAGCTTGTTCAAACATATATTCAATTGAGGTCAGACTATTAATCTGGAACTGACAGTCTGTCTGCTCTCTGTGTTCACTTGAGGACGTCTTGACGCACAGTGAAATTCTATGGTCAAATAAAACTTGTAAAAAAAAATACAAGCAACAAAATACAACCTTACTTTGGGATGAAATATTTTGGCCAACTAGCAAAAGCACAAAATCACAATTTGAGAACATAATCTATGGCACGTCTACAAAGAGTTCCTCCCTGTAAAGTATAATATATTTTCTGTAGAGTAGACATATGTAAACATATCTCATACTGTATATTAGATCTGCCCCTGTGTGCTGTACAGTCGGTGTTGTTTTCCCACCTGTAAAGGTCAGAGTCAGATTGTTGTTTCCTACTGCTCTCTAGAGAGTGAGGTAGATAACCCAGATGGGTGTATTCCATCTGTAATTACATAAGCACCTTTTCCCAGGCTAACTGTGTGATCATAGGGACAGAAGTAAGTGACACATGTATGCAAACTCTAAGGCAGCAGCACGACTAGCATGACTAAAGATGACAGCAACAAAGACGCAGCTTTCCTTATTAACTTGATTCTAACATTTTTGCCCTTTTCCGCATTCTCTTGATGCAACTACAAATAGGCTATACGATTACATTTTGTCATTTTGTTTAAATGGACGTGACTTGACACCAGTTGTGTGTATTTGTTAATCAAATTAGTGACTAAAACTAGGCAATTTGTGAAATAATTAACAAATGAATACATCACTGTTGAGTGACTGGTAAAGTGACTAATTTACTAAATGTATTTACTGTTGAAGTATGGAGCCAGATTTGTTTCTTCATTACATGCGAGAAAATAAATGATCTGAGAGAAAAAATAAATGTTTGAGAGAAAAAGTTATCACACTGGTAAGCCAAAAAGCCTTTTATGATGGAAAAAAAATATTTGAGAGAAAAAGTTTTTGTATCAATAGCAAAAGAAAAAGCAAAGAAGCTACGTTTTGAGAGAAACACTTTTTTGAGAGAACTGTTTTCACACTGATAGCAAAAAATATATATTTGAGAGAGAGATTTTTTTGCTATTGGTATGAAAACTTTCTCTCTCAAATGTTTTTTTTTTCTCTCAAAAAATGCTTTTTTGCTATCTGTGTGATAATGTTTTCTCTCTAACATGTTTTTTCTCTCTCAGATTATTTATTTTCTTGCATGTAATATAGAAAGAAATCTAGCTCCATACATAACGAAGCTGCTTAAACCACTGTTGCGGCCCTGTGCTCCCTCTACAGGGACTGTTTTGAATCCCAACAGCATGAAAGTCCATCCATGCTTTAGATTGTATGGGTAAAGAGTGCAGATACTACTGGAAAAATACTTATGTGTGTGTGTGTGTGTGTGTGGAGGATAAACCATTTTTGTGCTGATCTAGATTACTGTAATTTAGATTATGTCTTTTTTCAGGTATGGCTGCTCTGGACAGCCGTGCTTCTGGGAAAATGGGCATGAGGGCCGTGGTCTACTACACGACCACTACCATCATTGCTGTGTTCATTGGCATTGTCCTGGTGCTGATTATCCACCCTGGTAAAGGGTCAAAGGATGAGTTCACCAAACAGCAGCAAGTGGAGCAGGTCAACACTGCTGATGCCTTCCTGGACCTTATCAGGTGCACACACACACACACACACACAAACACACCACACACACACACACACACACACACACACACACACACACACACAACACACACACACACACGCACTTATGCACCTTGAACAATCAAACACAAACTCATAAGAGCCTGTGTGTCTGTTTTTTTAGCTGTGTGTTTGTTAATCGTGAGTAATGTTACAGTTTTTTTTGATTGCCGGACAACAGTGGCAGGGCTGCCAACTTTTCCCAAAACCTTGGAGTGAGATTTGGGGGGCCAACCCATATTTTGCCGGTACAAAGCAATTCTTTGGGTCTTCTCTTTAGGGTTTAAATTGGGATTTGTATATGTGGGGGGATGGAGCTCTCCCTGGAGGTCTGGGGGTATGCCCCCAGGAAAAAAAATTGAAAAATAAACCATAAATGGCACTTTCTTGAGAGTTTTTGAAAAAAAAAAATGGAGAAATCAAGTCTTAATGATATGTGCAAAACGTGAGGATTAAGAACCTTGTGTTGGGTAGTTACAAAGGTTTAGGGCATTCAGCATTACATTATTAACTCTTTGATATAAGAACTGACCCACCCAAGTGCCAAACATAATGACCACATGAAGAGACAGCATATGTCATGGTCTGTGGGAACAGGTCCAGGGGTCCCTGGTGTAGGGACCAGGGACCCAAAGTTAAATTAATGATGAGGGATCAACTAAGACCTGAAATTCTAAAGAATGAGAAACCTGAGTGCATAAATTCTAATCCTTTAACCTTGTGCCAATGTTCAGTAATGTTTGGCCCTCATCCTCTGTGCCCCACTTACTGTTTTACTTTTTTGTGAAAATAAGACTATTTGTTCATTTTAAAAAACATCAAATTAATTTTTACAGTTAACATTAGAGATGCAGAGGTTAGAGATGCACAATAGTGGCCCAACGTTGCAGTATCGTATTTAATATATATAATATATTATATATATATAGATATATATATTATATATAGATTATAAGATATATAGTTATTAGTATAGTCAGATGGTGTTCACCAGATTTCTGCTCATATTTAAACTTTGTGCACATTCAAAATATAACTCCTCCCATCTCGTTGTCCGAGATGTGGAGAGTTGTAATATAGTCTGCTGTGCATGTCATTCCTCGGTGATATGGTGGATCTAATTCAGACCGTCTGACAGACGCAGAGGCCCATTGGGTCTTGGTCTCTGACAGAGTTAGAGGTGTCCGTACGCTGCTCTTTCGGAGGTTACGCATGGATGCAACGCGTCACTGCCCCAGCAGAGCGAGTCCACTACAATGAACTGAATTGCTACACCAGCCGCGCTGCTCACCTCCATCTTTACAGAGAGAGTGGACACAAAGCGACGGACGGTCTGTGATAATCAGAGCTCATACCTGAAGCCGGGGAAATGCACCTGGGATGGCTCGTGAAAAAAATGTTCTCATTTTGCGACAATTTGAAAATTCCACAGACAGGGAGCGCTCTTGAACCCACTCACAGTCTCTGAAAGCACAACTAGTCGATCACGAGTGGCTCAACAGGTAAAAACATAGATAAACTCATCTTTCATAAATTTGACCAACTGGGCTTACACTTCAGCGTGAGAAATCGGGGGTGTGGCGTGTGCGCGTGTGAAACCTGTCAAATGCGTGTGTCTCACGGCCAATGCGTGAGAGTTGGCAGCCCTGCAGTGGACACAACGTGGAGCCACGAGTGCAAAACTCTAACCCCAGTCTGCACAGCAGCAGTTCATGTGGACCAAACTGTAATTTGTCTTTTAGTGCTTCAACCCAGTTTTCAAAACTCTACACACTTAACCCACGGCTTTAACACTGTGGATTTACAGCACTTTGATCGAGTGCTAACACACTGCTGCCAAAGCTTTGTTACTGGAATCCTGACACAAAATGTACCTCCTCTGTTGTTTTTTCTAGAAACATGTTTCCTCCAAATCTTGTGGAAGCTTGCACCAAACAGGTAGCTCTCCCCCCACATTCCCTCTCTTTCTCTCTTACACTTAGGCTATGTGACGTTTTAAGCCTCTCTAGTAAGGTTTATGTTTTCTGTTTGTACTTTCATATTGCCATTGTCATTCCTGTGGACTTAACAGGACCTGCGATCTCTGTTACACTGGAAATCAAATTCTTTAGGAATACAATCTAAATTTGCCATCTATCGAAAAACACATCAGATGTCCAGTTTCCCACACAGCCGAGTTGTTAACAGAGATATTTCAATTCCCTATTCCAGCCCATTCTCAGATGGAGTATTTTAACATTGTATCGTAACATTTTATGTACCAGATGACAACATAAGACTTTGAAAGCACAAACAAATAACTAAATTCTGATCCATTTGTACATTTTAGTGTAAAGAATTGAAATTTAACATGTTAGCCTGGACATCTATTTTCCAGCCCCTTTTTTTGTATCTAACAAACTATATACTATGTCGTCAATGACTCTTTATCTCAACTATTATTCTTGACTAAAAGTGTTTAGAAAAGTGTTATTGCCCCAGGCATTAATCACTATTTGACCTTTCCTCGTTCCAGTTCAAGACACAGTATGCCAAGAAAGTAGTCGTTGTGAAGGTGACAGTGAATGACACCATATTCACACTCAATGATAGCCAGGAGATAACCCAGGTGGAGATGATCCCAGTGCCAGGGTCAGTTAATGGAGTCAATGCTCTCGGCATGGTGGTGTTCTCCATCTTCTTCGGTCTGATCATCGGGAGCATGGGGGAGCAGGGGAAGCCTCTTAAGGACTTCTTCGACTGTCTCAATGAAGCCATCATGAGGCTGGTTGCCATAATCATGTGGTAAGTACCAGGATGGACGGATGAATGGATGGACAGATGGATGGAGCTAACGTAGAATGAAGTGTTGGATTACAAATTCACATTCATCGATCCTCAGGTATGCCCCTATCGGTATCCTGTTCCTGATTGCTGGTAAGATCGTGGAGATGGATGACATCTCAGCCATGGGAGGCCAGCTGGGAATGTACACATTGACAGTCATTTGTGGCCTGCTCATCCACGCCATCTGTGTCCTTCCAACACTCTACTTCGTCATCACCAGGAAGAACCCCTTTGTTTTCATTGCTGGGCTGTTGCAGGCACTCATCACTGCCCTTGGAACATCCTCAAGGTATGTTGCTTGCTACCGATGATGAGTGTTAATTTTCATGATTCTGCAACTTACTGTATTTCTAGGAGACTGGTAGGAATTGTCCTTTTGTCTCGGTTTTGATGTGTTTTCATCCTTCCTCTCCCTCTATCCGTCCTCAGTTCTGCCACATTGCCCATCACTTTTAAATGCCTGGAGGAAAACAACAAGGTGGACAAGCGTGTAACCCGTTTTGTGCTTCCTGTTGGCGCCACCATAAACATGGATGGCACAGCTCTATATGAAGCCCTGGCAGCCATCTTTATTGCTCAGGTCAATGATTTAGACCTTAACTTCGGACAGATTCTCACCATCAGGTATGTCATACAATACTTTAAACACTCATTGCGGTAATAATGGCATGCATTCAATAATTTCAAAAGACGCAAAAGGATTTGGTTCAGTAAAGAGTGGAATCAATTTTGGACGTACTGGAGAATATCAAAGTCAAAGTCAAAGTCTGCTTTATTGTCAATTTCTTCACATGTCAAAACATACAAAGAAATCGAAATTGCTTTTCCCTCTATCCCACGGTGACAACAAGACATTTTTAACCAATTTGGTCCACAGACAAACATAACATTCAAGTAAGCAATATAAAAAGTAAAAATAAGAAGATATATGCAATGAGGAAAATAAGAGCAGCAAAATTTGAGTTAAAAATGTGCAATTATGCATACAGTTGACAGTCAATGTAATGTGCAAAAGTCAGGCGGTAGCATAGTGGTGCCGGTTATGTAAGAGCAGTAGTAATGTGTTCCCAAGTGTTTTCAGGACAGCAAAAAGTGTGCAAAGTGTGCAAGTGTGCAAGTGGAGTAGTGCAAGGCAAGGCAGCCATTTTGGGTCCAAAGTCCAGGATATTTATATAACTGAGGGTAGAGGGGGGAGAGGGGGGAGAGAGTTCAGCATCCTAACAGCCTGGTATATGAAGCTGTTTGTGAGTCTGGTGGTGCGGGAGTGCAGGCTTCTGTACCTCTTTCCAGAGGGCAGTTGATCAAACAAATTGTGAGCAGGGTGACTTGCATCACTCACAATTGTGGTGGCCTTGCGGGTGAGGTGGGAGGTGTAAA
>NC_045737.1:5818319-5820265 GCF_008692095.1 Etheostoma spectabile
GAGTGAAGCACCAATAATCCTTCCAGCTGTGTTCACTATGCGCTGCAGGGCTTTCCTGCTGTATTCAGTGCAGCTTCCGCCCCACACAGCAATACAGCTAGAGAGGACGCTCTATTTCTATTACATTTGTCTTTCATTATGGCAAGAAATACTGCTGAATCCAAGTGAAGCATCAAGACTCAAAACCACAGATTACAGTCGTGTAAATGACTTTCTAACCACCAGCCTCAGTTTTTGACTAGGGATAAATGGTGGATTGTGTTTCAGCCAAGACAATACATTTAAAGTGACCCTCTTTAATGCTACTACCAAGGAATGATAGAGAGTTTGATTTTTAGATGATTGAAATGTCTCTCCATCTGCCTTTTTGTGTTGTCTTTTGATATAATACTTTTCCCCATCAGTATCACAGCCACAGCGGCCAGTATTGGAGCAGCTGGGATCCCTCAGGCGGGACTGGTTACCATGGTGATAGTGCTAACATCTGTAGGCCTGCCCACTGATGACATCACACTCATCATTGCAGTTGATTGGTTCCTGTAAGTATCTTAGGAAACTATCAATTTAAAATGTGAAAGTCATACACACAGTTACACAAACAAGTCTTATTCTAGTCAATATTTCTCCTCAAGTTGCACCAGTACTAAAAAAACTGGAAGATGATGGTTTCAGAGAGGAATGAAGAGGGTTAAATCATGAGGGAATCTAGTTAAAGAATTCAATTCTCCACCCCGGGGGATTTTAAGGGGTTAAAGAGATCAACTTGGTGTGCTGTTCACTCTTGAGTAGATTGTAGCACAGCTTGAGATACTCCCTTCACTTTCCTTGTCCCTTGATCCATCTGGTTTTTATTCAGTCTCTGCATCCAAACCAAGCCCAACTTCCTCCCTCTGGCTCTGTGTGTAGTTTGAATTTTGCCTGGAGCGATTGAAACTATGCCTCCAGTTTACACAAAGAAACTCATACTCATAGTCTTCTGGGGCTATCTTGCTTTGTCTCTGCTTTTTGTCTTGTTACTTATTTTCTTGTCTTATTTTGTTTGTGATGTTTTATCTGGTCGTGTCTTGTCTTCTCCCTACCTCCTGTCCTCACCTGTTCTTTATCTTTCCGCAGGGACCGATTGCGCACCACCACCAATGTCCTTGGAGACTCCATCGGTGCAGGTATAGTGGAACACCTGTCTCGCCACGAGTTGCAGAAGAAGGATCCCGAGGTTGGCCACTCCGTGGTGGAGGAGGCCGACAAGAAGCCGTACCAGCTCATCTGCCAGGACAATGATGACAACGAGAGGCCTATTGACGGCGAGACCAAGATGTAGATTTTGGTCCATGGTTGTGTACGTTACTTAGGAAAACCATTGCAAACCACGTTTTTTTAAACTGAGCTCTTCTTAATTTTCTCAGCTTCCTCTCACAAGATTGGAAGAATCAAATTAAATTGATCCACAGTTAGAACATTTTTCCGCCAAGATGAGTTCCACTAATGGATCAGGTCTAGTGTGGGCTTTTATGACACCCTGTAGACTTGAAGCGGTTCACTGTTGCAACTTTTTTCTTAAGGGTTTGTCCTACGATGCTTCCTGAGAGTACTACACTGTATCTGGTATAGGTTGGCAGCTGTTTACTACTAAGAATAAACTACTCTAGAGCCTGGTGGCCCGTGGCATGTGTGCCATGGCCAACTCCTCTCAGAACTGTGGTGACTTATCTCACCCACTAGAGGCCAGTATTGCCATGAGTCTTAAAACTGCAGCAGATTACAGCCCATACTTGCACAGACGTTTTCTGGCTTTAAAGTTGTTTCTTCTGTTTTGTTAGAGCAGTGTTGTGTTGAAATTTTAAGGGAAATGGTTGTGAAAAGTATGCTTGGAATGTGAAAAGTGTTGAATATCATGCTTATAACACTGGGCTGACCAGGCCAACTTCGTTGGAAAACAAGGGCTGCTT
>NC_045737.1:5820275-5822003 GCF_008692095.1 Etheostoma spectabile
TACAAACTCCTGTACAGACATTAGTGGCTTTATGTTCTATGATTTAGTGTACGGACTTCAACTGAACGAGTGACTGATGTCATTTACCCTAAAGTACACAAACTTTTGTCCCCAAACCATCCAAACCAGGAAGTGCTATTCAAAGATATCTTGGCAACCATCCAGCCTTTTTGTTACACATATTCCTCAAACCAATCATTGCAATCATAAAGACTAAAGAACCAAAATCACTCAGCCATGTTTTACCTGTAAATCAATCAGCTGAGAATTTCAACTTTAATCAAATATGAATTTTAAGCCATTATATTTTAACCAAAAAAGCACCAAAATACATTAAGAATTCCTGTACCGTTTATTTAAATCATACCAAGCCAAGCCCAAACCAATCGCTAACCCACACAATAATACAGTCCGGTTTATTTTGGATAAAGTCATAGTTTCATTGGGAGTCAATCCCTTAACACAGGCCCTCTAACATGGGCATAGAACTAAAAAATTAATTTGTTTGAAATATATTTTTTAAGTCAACTTAGTAACATGGTAGTCAGAAGGCTGGATATATCATTTTCAAATTCTCAATTCCGCTTTCTTTAGATAATACTGTCTGATTTTTATTTCATTTGATTTAATATGGATGTATGTTGTACCGCATTTCAGTTAATCCCCCCACGTTTTACTTTAGCTATCTTGTATTTGAACTAATTATGTATAACATGACAAATGTTGCATTTGCATAGAAGTTGCTTTGTATAGAATATTGTTCTGAATATACGGTACATCTGCAGTATAGAGAAATGTAGATAGATGTGTACATTAATTGTAGATTTAAATTGTAAAAACTTACTTGAGGGTTACGTATGTAAACATGTTGTGACCATGTTCTTATCAAACCCTAATGACAAAACTAATAATCACTCTAGTTCCCAGTTCCAAATGTAAAACTGGCGGATTTAAAGGACCAAAGGGGTTTCCTTTACACACTTGAGGAAATGGAATAGTTCCGTTGTTTACAGTTGCTGGTGTCTCTCTTGATATGAATGTTTCTCTCATGAATTCACATGTGACTGCGCGCGCACACACACACACACACACACACACACACACACACACACACACACACACACACCACACACAAAATAGTTGTTGTTTTATCTTGCATGGATTTTTATGAATAAACAAATGAAATCAGTAGTTAATGTAGTGTTACTTAGTTGGTCTATTCTGTACACCCAACATCTGAATGTCTGTCTGTCCTTGGAGAGGGATCCCTCCTCACTTGCTCTTCCTGAGTTTTCCTCCATTTTTATCCTGTTACTGTAATGTTGTTGTTGTTTTGTTGGGGGGGGGGGGGGGGGGGGGGGGGGGGTCCTTTTCCAAATCAAGGGTCAAAAGGACAGAGGGTGTCATAGGCTTTACAGATTGTTATGGCCCTTGAGGCAGATTTATGATTTGTGATATTTAGCTTAAATAAAACGTACTTGACTTGAACTACTTTGGACATATCTGCTTCTAGTTTGTACTAACCATATTTATAAAGCTCAGAGGAACGTAAAGTACAGATAACAAACAGTTTAGTAAATAGGTGAAGGCAGTATGTCATGCTATATATATTTTTTTAAATTGCCAAACAACAGTGGTCACAACTGAAGCCAGGTTCAAAACGCTAACTACAGTCTGCACTGCCAACAGTCACCTGAGCAAAACAGTTCACATCACCTGCTAAACTCA
>NC_045737.1:5822013-5840842 GCF_008692095.1 Etheostoma spectabile
CAACACAACTCTTCACACACACGTCTCAAACCGGCTCAGTGCAGCAAAACACTGAACAAGCCTCATCTAGACAACACACACTGTCACTCAGAACACAATGAGACCAAAAACAATAGCATCAAACACCAATGCAGAAAATACAAACTTTACATCTTTACAGTTTCAATAATTTGAGTGACTTCACACTAATTAATGTTTTTTTTTTAAAGAAAGGGTGAAATTCTTTCACATGAACATTTTTATTTTATAAAATACCAGTTTTTTATGTAAACAAAAAGGAACAAAATTTAGCATTTTGCTTCAATGGATATATATTTTTATTTTATCTGCAGTAATTTACATATTTAATGAAAAAAAGTTACAAACCTACGGTATGTAATAGTAACAAAGAATTGTGTGACTAATCCTGCCTCTCTCCATCATCAGGCCACATGTTTTCATCATCCCATTTGATTTCCTCTCTTGCCATGCACCTGCTATCTACCATCTATAAATACAAATCCATTTCTGGGTTTTAAAACAGTAAGTGCACAGTTTTACAGAAGTAAAGGTAGTGTTTTTCACTTTTTTTTTTGCTGTGTATGTAACCTCAGACATCGTATATGGACATAGTATTCACTGTTTCTATATATATATATATATATATATATATATATATATATATATATATATACAGTACATATATAGGCTTACATATATACACATATAGTATGTGTTCACTAAAAGGTCTGAAACAATACACCTGCTCAGGCTTTCAACTGAAATTGCATTTAGCAGTGTTTCAAATGCACCAGACTGAAAACCAGTCTGTTTTGAATGTGTGGTTAACAGTTTTGACAGAAGTGTGTTAGCGTTTGAACAAACTGCAAATTCACAATGTAGTGCAGGTTGTGGTTAAAACCATAGGATAGGCGTGTAGAGTTTTGAAAACTGTGTTCAGGCAATGAAAAACGGACTAAAGTTTGGTCCACATGAACTGCTGCTGTGCAGACTGGAGTTAGAGTTTTGCACATGTGTGGTTCAGCAATTGAAATCGGTACTAGTGGTGGTTGGGTGGAGGAAAGAAAGGGCAGTTACTCCTTTTCCTCCACCAACCCTGATTGCCCCTGTTGGAATTGAAAACCATCTGGTTATTGCCTCTCTAACAAACACAGCACAATTTTCCGAATACTGATCACCATCATATTTAACAAATGCCAATGCTGACATCTTGAGGTCAAACAGTGATTTGATCCCCTTCAAAGCCATGTGCTTTGCACTCCCTGAAATATTGTCTGTCAATTTGGCCAGGGACCAGTTTTGCAGCAAGCAACAAACACGTACAGTCAGGATATCTCAATGGTAGCAGACTAAGCACATATGACATATTTTACAATAAAACACAATTAATTTCGCTGTGTTAGCACAAGTTGAGATATTTTATCAACTTAAATGCTTACCCCATATCTCATGACTCGTCTTTGATTTAATTTTAAACTGAACAAACACAAATTTGACATATTTATCAATTGTTTTAACCATGTATGTATACATAATATAGGCCTATATTTAAATACATATTTTATATTGAAGAATAAACTTAGCCTAAGTAGATATGAACACATGCATAGCCTACACAGAGTGGTGGAAAGTTGGAAAATGTTGAGATATATTTGTTACATTTTATGATACTTAGACTAGGCCTACTGTTTATTGCTACTTTTCTACTCCACTAGCCGTAGCTATACCTTTCCTATTGTTGTTTTAACTCCACTACCTTTATCTTTCTACCGTTTTTCAGATTCAGATTTTTATGGACAAAATGCCAAAATGCCAAAATGCAACGACCAAATGCAATATTTGCCAAAATGCAATGACCAGCTAAACAGTTCGCCTGCAATTACGTCCAACTTGACGTAGGTTATGTCTGTAATATCTGTGTGTACGTTAGTGTAGGGGGCCTATAGGCCTCTATAGGCTATTTACATTATAAGGGTTAACATTAAAATATTAGTTGGTCTACCGTTACTGTACGCAAGAATAACCTGTAACGTTAGGAGATATATAGTGATTTAATCAATACACCAGGAAATAATGATTTGTTTAATGTTATATATATATATTTTTTTTGTAAATGCCTACTGTAAACTAATGTAAATGCCTACTGTATGCCACCAGGGAAGGTAAAGTTGACTTACAGCGCCGTCTAGCGGCTCAAACACGAAATGTTGCATGGCATTTTGTTTGGCGCCGATGGAGGGAGTCACTCCTGAGATCTTTGGTCAGTCAGACGGCAGAACTTCCGGTCGGCATTTTGTTCTACGAGAGGAGAGCTTCTTGATGAACGCAACAATCGTCATATTTCTTATTTACTGTCGAAATTGGCTCCACTCATTGTTTATGTCGGGGCAGACCGACTGAAACTCCGAAGAATGAATGTTTCCCCATGAATGTACGTTGAAACATTCTCCCTCGAGTGACGGAAAAACAACGAATCAGTCCGACCCGGATTATTGTTGATAGCTAGCAAGCTAGCTAACCAGCTAGCTGGCAAGCCAATCGAGTTCCTTCTGGAGGAGCTGCGAGAGAGAAGAAAGGGGGAGCTAGAGACACGGACACAAACCAAGCTAAAACATTACCCTCCCTTTTAACGGAACATCCGAAGGTAAATATAATCACCTAGCTATCTATCTTTATGCAATAAAATTGCAAATATAACAATAACATTAAAAACATGTTCTGCTGCAAGACCACCTACGGCGTCGTTAATCGTTGACCGGGAGGTAGCGGAAGCTAGCGAACTAGCCAGCCAAGCTAGCTAGGTGTGTTTTTGCTCCGCCAAGGCGCACGGCCTCAACTGGATGTCATTTGTCGAGCCCGAGGATTGGGCCGATGCCACGGAATTAGATGCCGTGCCTTTGATTTTACCTCTAACGTTACTCACTCCAACACATTGCATTTTCCCCGAGTTTAAGGGAAATTGACTAACATGCATCAAACCCCGACTAGCGCTTCCTTGTATTATGTGAATTGCCGTCCGTCCTTTTTTATTTAACAGGCAACAGAAGCTAACCAACAACAGTTAGGGCTAGCTAGTTAGCATAACTAGCTATCCATTAAAAAACGACTATTGTTGTTAACGAATGTTAAGCAGCTAGCGTTAGTGATCTTAGCTACTATAAGTAACATTAGCTTCGCGGTTAGCTCTAAAGATCCAGGCAGTCAACCTCTTGGCAGTGTAACGTTGATCGGTTTGTTCGCAAGTGGCGGACTGCAGCTGGCAGTTCAGCTAACTTAAGGTAAACAGTGCAATGAATGCGAACGTCAACTAGGTAGCTCCACGTTATCTAGATAAGTGTTGGGTTGTCATCAGACTCCTAACGCTGTGCTTTGGTTTGATGTAGCCCTTGGCAGGGCTAATGTTGAGATTGGTTGCTATCTTGTTTTGAAATGTTTTGAGCTACTAACGTTATTTTGCCTTAGCTATAGTTACTTAACTTTTGGAGTTTGTTAGTAGAATCGTATATGTTTTGGTTTCTTGACCATAACAAATAGTTCCAGTTCAATTGCTTTCTGCAGTTAGCCAGTATGCAGAATGCGTACGGTGGTTGTTGGCAACTGGAGGATGCAGCCCTCCACTACTTACTACGTTACTGCCGCCACCATCACAGTGCATCTGTTCCTTTGTGCTGCCTCCTGCCTGTCAGTCTCACAGCTGTCAGCCGAGTCCCCGCGACCTGAGGAAGAGCACATTAGACTGGTCATGCTAACGTTACAGCTAGCTAATGTATTGTTTACACAATGCATCTGTTGATCCTCTGTCTGTCACAGTTAGCTGTTGCTGGTATTTATTATTTGACCTCAACAATCGGCTTGCGCTTAGGTCTTGTTGCAACATTGTGTTTACAGATTCACGTGGCATCAATATTCAGTAGAAGTTGATGTATAAAAAAAATAGCATTTTCTTAGAAGTCATTAAAAAGCATTTCTCATGAGGTTAAAAAGTGTGGCATACTGTTCTAACGTTGAAGATTGTGTTGCAGTAATGGCATGGTTATTGCTAAAATGAAATGCATGTGTGGCACTTAATATTGTGATGCTGTAACTGGCATTTTTTTTACTGTTTTGGGTAAGTTTCTTAGTCATACTGCTGTAAACCAAACTTTCTATGTAATTGTCCCCAAAGAAGCGTACAATGCAATTTTATGTCACAGAGTCTGATGCAGAGCCATGTTCTCTTTCAACAGATTGAGGGAGTAGGACTTTTTATTTGAAATGTCAGTGAGTCCACCCGAGACTGCACAGAATTCTTCAAAAAGGTATCATTATAATTTGTGTATGCATTATAATATGTAATGCATTTATCATTTTATTGACATGTCATTATTAACACTAGTAATACCTGTGTACTCTTAATTTAGGCAACTGAGAATATTGGTAGTGTGTTTAGGGAGGGAGGGTTTGAGGCTTGTGTAATCATTGTCTTTTATTTTGATGTCTATAATATGTAAACACATTCATCATGATTTTGTGTCGTAGAGAATGAATGTAGATAACGAGAGCCCTGTACTGGCCCATCAGCTAGTTGTAGCAACCAGGTTTATCCATAGGTCCGTATTATCCGTAGGCTGATATTCTGACTATTGTAGCTGCATTTTCCCTCTGCTTTTCGTTGACCTCTTGTACAGTCTTACTTGAGGTCACCTAACAAGCAAAGGGCTTTAAGACAAATTAAGTACAACATAGGGGCCTAATTTGTGCAGATCCATCATTGTAAGCTGAGACTGCAGAGCCCAATGGTTTGAAATTAGTGAGGGAGATTAGAAGACTTTTATGTTAGTGTAACAAAGATTTGCATCAGTTGACTATTGTTCAGCTCTGGAGTACTAGGAATAATAAGCGTAGAAAATGGAGGACTGTTGGTATACCCACATATGACATAGTATCTAAAGTCTTACCACGGCCAATCAGAAAGTCAAGGCTTATCCACTGGAGTACATATCACTGGGGCAGTATATTCAAAAATATCTATACTGGTGGCTGTATAATGCATGATTATGATAATGCTTTTTCCCACAAAGCGCCTTTCATTGTTTAACCTAATAAGTAAAATAGGGATGTTAATATCGTGCAGTTGTGTTTACAGGTGTTTTACAATAGATTTTCCGTGCAGAGAATGCATTGGTTTTTTTTTAAGCGACCAAGATATTTGTATATGACATCGAGCCTATGTGCTATTACAAATAATGTAAGGTAAATCTAAGTAATCTGACATGACATTTTTTGAGTAAGACACCTACCCTGCACTCATGGTAGTGGAATTGCATTCCTGATCCTCTGTCCCTGTAGCCAAAGCAGAGAGCACTAATGGTTCCTGCTTATGGATCAGTAAGTAACATATATGAATAATAATACACTATATATTCGAGTGAAAAGGGAGATATCCATTGCAGTTTATCTAGATTGACAAGATCTAATAAGACACATTTATTTATGGTTTACAGTTGATGCAGCTGGCACTATGTCACCCAAAGCACACACAATATCTGCGTCAGGGCAGACATAGCAGTATATAGAGAAAATATATTTCTTTAATCACTGCATTTCAATCCATTTTTTATTTGTATTTTCACCTTTGTTCATTTTTTAAATCCCTTTTTCTCTGCCTCTCTCATTTTGTAATTCCATACATTCTCTTGCCCTCTTTCTTCTTTATTCTCTTTTTGATCACTTGTTTTTTGTGTCTCTCTCCCTGACTAACCTTCCTCTCTAGGAGTCAGGAGATGTGAGGACGGGTGTCGTCCATCGACCCCCTGATCTACTTGTGTATCAACACACTCCCCCACCCTCACCTTCAGCATGAATGGGGATATGCCTCATGTTCCCATTACCACTCTTGCTGGGATCGCTAGCCTCACAGACTGTGAGTGACACACAACCGTGCTCCAAACACACTATCACAGTTTTTGTCCTCTTCAAGTGTAAGACGCAAAGCTGAAACATTGAACAGATGTAAATTTGTAATTGTGATGGCATAATCTGTCACTTGCCTTTTCTTTCTTTTTCCTCTCTACTTTTCTACGACCTCATGTCCTGTATTGCTGATGCTTGTCTGTATCTTTTTCTCATCTTTCTTTTTCACTTCCCCACCTCGGTCCTTTCCATCATCTCTCGCTTCTCTTTTCAGTGTTGAACCAGCTGCCCCTCCCTTCCCCTCTCCCGGCCACCACCACTAAAAGCCTCCTATACAATGGGAGGATTGCAGAGGAAGTTACCTGCCTACTGGGCTGTCGGGATGAGAATCTGGCCTCCCAGCTAGCCCATGGCCTCAACCAGGTCTCCACAGAGCACATGTGAGTGTATTGTGTTCCTATCAGAGAGACAGGAGGAAACACAATTGCCTGAAAAGAGCTTTGGAGCCGACATAACGTGGCTTTACAAATGACCAGTAAAAACAGGTGACAACATAAGAAATTCCACTGTTGACTTATGGAAACTGTGTGAAGTTGCTTAGTTTTACTAATTGAAATTGAAAAGATAAATTTTTAATTAGATGCAGACATAAGACTCCAGTTATGACAGAATAAATGTTAATGCTTTATCTGCAGGCAAGTTTGCTAGATACAAATACTACATGTTAAAAAGTCAAGAACTTTGTATTAAAACGGTAGTTAAAAAAAAAAAAAAAAGGTTTTATTATTTATCTTGCAAGTTGCCACATTTGTGTTAGGGCACACAATTAGATAAAATCCAGTTGGGCTTAATTGGTAGGGGTGTGCAATGAGGCTACATTTGTCATGTTATGTGTAATTTATATTGAGGTATCAATATATTTTATATAAATCCTTTGAAGTATATACCAGACAAGTCAATGTAAGTCATTTAAACAATGCAAGGATTCTGTAAATCCAATTTTGCCGTGAAGCAGTTCTGCATGTTGCTTTGCAAAATTGTGCAATTGTAATGCAATCCAATATATTGAAGGTACAGGTTCCTTCTCATAGAATTCAGTAGATTGTTCTAGGGATGCAACTAACGATTATTTTCATGATTGATTAATTTGTTGCTTAATCGATTAGTTGTTTGGTCTATAAAATGTCAGAAAAATGGGGCGGGAGATGTCAATCATTGTTTCCCAAGCCCCAAGATGATGTCTTCCAAAGATATCGTTTACTGTTACAGAGGAGTGAAGAAACAGTTCATATTCACATTTAAGAAGCTGGAATCAGAGACACAAAATGACTCGGACCGATTAATTGATAATCAAAATAGTTTAGATTAATTTAATAGTTGTCAATTAATCGTTGGAGCTCCAGATCGTTCCAACCCTGAGTTATAGGCTAGATATCTATAAAATTAGTCATACGTATATTAAATGCAATGAATATTTTTATTAATACATATTGAGATTATAAACATTCACTTTTGTCTATTTTTACTTAATACTATTATGCCACCCACTTGTCTTACTCTCACCATTTTATAATGGGACTGAACTTGTTTTTTTTCTGTGTTTTCAGAGAGCTGAAGGACAACCTGGGTAGCGATGAGCCAGAGGGGGATGCACCACTGCTGCTGCAGACTATGCTGGCCAGGAACCCTGGCATCTTCAGGGAGAAAAGTATGAATATACCTGTTGTATATTATAGCCGCTTTCCGGCTGGAGGGATGTTTGCAGTTCTTATGGCGGTTTTCCACTGCGTGGTATCTACTCGACTCGCCTCGGCTCTACTCGCTTTTTTTGGTTTTCCATTACGAAAAAAAGTCCCTGGGACCTGCTACCAAGTACTTTTTTTAGTACTACCTCAGTCGAGGTTCCAGCGAGCCGAGGCGATACCAAAAGGTGACTTGAAAACCTGCAGACCGCTGTTGGTCGGAGAGAATCGTCACTTATGACTGCGTTGTTAGCAAACAAGAGTGCGGAGTGTGTGTCCAAACAACGACACATTTAAAACAAATCTAGCCCGACCCCGACAGATTATCCACTCTCTGCACTAATCTCACGTTTCAACTGTTCGGCTACTAGCGGCTTCATTCGTTTCCAATATTGCACACTGTTACTTTAAAAAACAAGACAATATATATAACAAAAGTTTTTATTTAGCTTTTCAAGTAGCGCATCAAACCCTCCCAACTTCCCGGTCTTCTTCCTCTGCACCCTGTGACAGTGTCCCTGTCGGCTCTGCTGGCCCAGATGCATCCCAGTCGTTGTCACAAGCCTCTCCGTAACTCATATTATACGAAGTCCAGTAGATCAGAACCAGAGATCTCACCGGTCACATCGCCCACCTGACGGTCTGGCGCGGCGATTTTGCAAAGCGTGAATGCTCTGAAACACAAACAGTACACAGCAGACATGTTGTGTGTATCGTGGTTGCTAAGTTCATGTACTTTATATGCTATATAAATACACTGCGACGCTTACACATGCAAATGTTAGCTAACGTTACCAGGAAACGTAACTTACCCTTTTGTGTCGGCGAACAGTCATGTTGACGTCTGAACTCCGTCAGAATTCCCAAACTCCTGTTTTTTTTAGCGGTGATTTTTGTTGCTTCCTTTAGCTTCTTTTGAAGCAAAACATTTCTTCTGGCCGCGGCGAGTAGCCGACGTGCTGTTGTGAGTCGCGCGGAAAATTACGTCATCACGCGTTGCTATAGTGACCAGCCACGCTGAGGCGCTACTCAATCTGCAATGGAAAACGAACAGATAATGGGCCGAGACGAGCCGAGCCAAGCCGAGGCGAGCCGAGGCAAGCTGTTACCAGCAGTGGAAAAACGCCATTGGAAACCTTTTTTTTTCTCGTGTTCCGACTGTACCATTTTGGTGATTTTTAAGTTCCTCTGACCACAGTTCCTGTAATTCTTTCAGCTCCTGTCCTGCTCCAGGGCAGGGTCTTTTTGCTGTTCTCTTTTCTGAATAGGAACCTAGGTCAGCGAGAGTTGGGGGTCCGGCGCAGACAGACCAACAACGGGACAATTTTAACAATTTCCGCCATCTTATTCATCACTAAATTCATTTGAGTATGTTTTAGACAAGAAATGAACGGTTTAGATTTTGAATATAGGCATTATTGCAAAAATCGTTGCTGAATTGACAATTTGCTTCAAAGTTTGTGGAGTTGAGAAGCTCTATAAAGTGATGCGACAGCCAATGCAAATGGAAAAACCGGTTTTGGGGGAGAGTAGTAGAGTTCTTTAGAAGTAGACTGTTCCTACAACTACGTTCCTGTAACTACCTGGTCGGAAAGAGGCCCAAAAAAAGTATTTATTATCACATGAAAGCATACAATCCTAAAGCCCACCTTCATGTTGAAACAAATATACTGTATTTTTATTTCTGAACAGATGTTATGCAGCAACCAATGGTACCACCATACAAGATAACCCAAAATTCCATGCATAGTCCTGCCCAGCCAGCAAACTTCCAGCCGGCTGCCATGTCTCCCAATCCACCAAGGTGAGTCAGGCCGCACAATTTAGCGGACTCTAAACACTAAAAACTGTAACCATTGTTAACATTTTTTATATTCTTTTA
The DNA here is from genome assembly GCF_008692095.1 of Etheostoma spectabile. Taxonomy (NCBI): domain Eukaryota; kingdom Metazoa; phylum Chordata; class Actinopteri; order Perciformes; family Percidae; genus Etheostoma; species Etheostoma spectabile. Next base: position 5,831,530 of record NC_045737.1, read on the forward strand.
AAGTTGTATATCCCAGTTGCATCACATCATTAATGTGTTATCTAGTTTCATGGTTGATTTGCTGTATGTATGCATCATGGAATAATTGAAAAGTAAGTTCAAAGATGGTGTTTTTTAACTTATATAATGCAATTTATTTTACTGTTAGGCATGCTATGTCCTTTCACTTGCATGATCACTTTCTTTCTCACTGTTCCCTTCTCCACTTTTGTCCAGCCGGTTTGTTGCGCCCCAGACTGGTTCCAGTAGTCGGTACATGGGCCAGAACAGTCCAGTACCCAGCCCCTACACTCCTCAGAGCCCTGCCCCTGGCTACATACAGCAGTATCCCCACCAACAGCCGCCCAGCTATAACCAACACCAACAGATACAACAAGGTGAGAGTGTATGTGTTGCAGGTTTTATTTCGACTGCAGGAGCTTTCACCTGGAACTAGGAACCCTCTGAGGATTTGAACGCAACTGATGTGCAAGTTATGCTGGCTTTTGAACTTAGCGCTGATTACAGTCTGGATGGTTCTTTTCCTCTTGGGCACCCGGAGGACATGACGTCCATGATTTCCAAAACACATTTGAAATGTGGACTCGCCGGACCAAGGCACACTTTTCCACTTTGCGTCAGTCCATCTCGGATGAGCTCGGGCCCAGAGAAGCCGGCGGCGTTTCTGGGTGTTGTTGATTTATGGCGTTTGCTTTGCATCGTAGAGTTTTAACTTGCACTTGTAGATATAGAAACAAACTGTGTTAACTGACAGTGGCTTTCCGCAGTGTTCCTGACCCTGCGTGGTAATATCCTTTACATAATTAATTTGGGATTTAATGCAGTGCCTACTGGGGGATCAAAGGTCACGGGCATTAAATGTTGTTGTTTTTCGGTTTTGCCACTTACCGTACGTGCAGAGATTCCTCCAGATTCTCGGAATCTTTTGATCATATTATGGACTGATATTGTGGATGATGAAATCCCTAAACGTTTTTCTTAAACTGTTGGAATCTTTGCTTACACAGCTGTTAACCATGTGGTGAACCTCGCCCCGTCCTTGCTAGTGAACGATGAGTCTTTTGGGGATGCTCCTTTAATACCCAATCATGAGACTCACCTGTTTCTAATTAACCGGTTCACCTGTGGAATGGTCGAAACAGGTGTTTTTTGAGCATTCCTCAACTTTTCTGTCTTTTGTTGCCCCTGTCCCAGCCTTTTTTTTTTTTAAAACGTGTTGCAGGCATCAAATTCAAAATGAGGGAATATTTGCAAAAAAAACACTATAAAGTTAATCAGTTTGAACATTAAATATCATCTTTGTGTGTTCAATTGAATATAGGTTGAAAAGGATTTGCAAATCACTTTATTCTGTTTTTATTTTTATTTTTCACAACAATTTAAGCTTAGCTGTCAACTTCCCGACTCCGTTTGATATAGACAAGTATCACAGTAAGATCAAATCGATTTTAGTAATTTTTTTTTATGAAATGGGTGGGCACACTGACCTGCAGGCCAGAAACTGTGTTTACCCCTGTGGCCACCACCAGCCCTCAACCGGCCTTTTTGCTTTATATGTTAATGGTCTAATTTGCCCAATCTGCACAGGTCTTTACCTGCAGACACAATGAGCTGAAGGAACCGTTAAGTTCAGGGGACTTAAAAGGCACTCAGAACTTGCAAATGTGGCTTTTGTGTATATGCATTTAAGGAGGGTCTTTTTGAAAAATATATCGGTGCTTCCTTGTTTGTGTTTCTCTGTTTGTGTGCACCTAGCTGATTTAATTTGATCTGTATTATTCATAAAGACATAAGGACAATTTCAGACTTGCATACATGGTTAACATGCTGGTACCACAGCATTAGATAATTATACTAATTTTACACCAAAGGCAGAACCGGGGTTGAACCAGGGTAGACTTTGTGTTTAAAAAGGGTTCCCCCCACGTTGATTATCTCGGCTTTACGACCCAGGTCGAAAGGTGAGTCGGACGTGGGTTGATTTCTATTTGAATTGCACACGACCAGGGTTGCTAAGTACTCGGGCGGGACAAACTATGTTATTTGTTGGAAATGGGGGCCACAGTTGTCACAGGTCGTGCATACTTAAAAAAAAACAAAAAAAACATAGATTTTGTCTCACTGTGCTTTAGAATGTTAACCTATAAAATAAGTTTTGTTTCTCTCATTCACAGCACCCCATATAAATCTTGCATGTGGTTAGCAGCTGTGGTTCTGGCAAACTGCATTCTGTCCCGTTGACTAAGATGTTTAACTGGGGAATGTTTTATGAAAGTAATACAATTGATAACAACAACATTTTTGTCATCGTCAAAACCTAACTATGAATTCAAATACAATTTATTTTCCAGTGAATTTCACTGTTAAGTATTTACTGCAGTGTTTACAATTACTGTCGTCTATAATAATAAAGATAATATGTATGGTTAAGATAATGGGTTGTGTAGAAAATTCATGCCCTCCAAACATGAATAGAACGTGCAATTAATTTCATAACAACTGTGACAGTTGTGACTCCTACAATTAAATGTAATTGGTTGAAATGTTGATGCTCTGCATTGAGAGTGCCTGCTCTGCTGCAGTTGATAATATACTCCCAGTTCACTGGTAAAATATCAGACCAACAGGAGGAACAGGTTTGTTTCAACCATGAAGTGATTTATAGATGCCTGCTTCCTGAACGAGTTAGCTGCTAAGAGCCAAAATAAGTTTGCAGTATACACACAAAATAATTTTTATTATGTATGCAATCCTGTGAATTCAATAACAATTTCAATTTTTTAGTGTTTGACATTTTAGTGATTTACTTACTATTTTTATGGCTCTCTTGAAACCTCTCTGGGACTTCTGGAAGAACTAAAGCCACATTTATCCATGGTCCACTAAGTGCTTATTAATTTATTTTATCGGTAATGTTTGGACAAATCTCCAATTTTTAGGAGATATATAATTTTTTTCCTCTTATGATGAACTAGGTTAATACCTCACTCAAGGATCATTTAAAAAAAATCACATCATCTTTTATCTTGCAGTATCTGTGGCCAGTCCCATGGTTCCAGGTGGCATACGAAATATCCATGAGGGCAAAGTATCGGGGCAGATGGCCAACACTGCCAACCACCACTCAGACAGACATGGCACTGAAGACTACATGAACATTGTACACCGACTGAGCAGTGAGGTACGACTGACTAGAAGTCTAGAATGAATACGTTATAAGTTTGCCACTCAACAAAAGCACAGATTTATGAACAAACAACAGTTTGGTGTTGAAAAATGCTATTTTTAAGCGGGTGAAATTTCTTTGCATGAGGTTTGAAAGATTTATAATGTGAGCCAAAAAGACATTTTTTCTCTAAGCAGCATATAGACGACATGCATGCTATGTGACTGTACATGAGTCCCCCACTATCACTGCTTAGAGAAGAGAGAAGAAACCCCTTCAGGCTGATTTAGGACCCCTCCGCTTCATGTCGGGGTCCTGCATTACTCTGTTGTGGTTCTAATTTGCAATAAAGACTGGCTCGCTCTACATTATCCCGCTTGTTACACGGCTTATTACACAGCCTATTACAGGGCCACTCATGCTGAGGTTACCTGCCTGCTTCCTTGTTGGTTCTGTTAACTGCTGAAGCGTGTTGCTTTGTGGCGGAAGCCAGGTTGCCCCTGTGACTGAGCTAACCATGTTGCTAACTAATACTCTGTTTGCACTGTTGCCAATAGGGCTGCTAGCTATCCCCCTGTCCTCCATCCCCTTTTCCCCTTTGTGATCTGCTGATCAGCGGTATGAGCTCCATATGAGCACAAATATTGACATAAAAAAAGTGATTGACTTGAAAATGGTCCACCATAGTCTATGATCAAATCTGGATCCATGGCAGCGGTCTGTTATGCTTAACAGCAGTCTGGTATACAGAAATAGAAGACAGCAGAATGCTATGATTGACCAATCAGAATCAAGTATTCAACCATGCCATGCGGTTATTTTTAACCAACCAGGCACAAGGGTTTCTGAATAAAACCTATCCTGCCACATACATGTAGTTATATTTGTATGTATTTTAATTCTGTTTAGGTTTTAATAACCTGATTTGAAATGGGTTCAGAGATTGTTTTTGGTGAAATTTTCAATTAGCAATTTTCAAAATTGATATTGGTTTTAAGGTGGGATCTTTTTAGTTCTTTTCCCCGTATTGAGGGAATATGCCCTGGAGAATGCGAAAGATATTTAGGGAAAACAGTAGTATAAAAAAACACACATGCTTAATAATGTACACAATGGTGCAGGGTTTGGTATTAAATTGAGTCAACATAAGGGTTCTGACTTATGGGAAATAATCAGTGTCAAATTCCAATTATTTTGGTCACCCCCATTAGTAAATTAGTAGGAAAAATTTAACTTGCCATCAACTTTTTAAAGATATATTTGGAGTATGTTTTGGGTCAGGGTTAAAGCGTTTACCTGGCAACTTACATCTGTCTTGTCTGTGTGCTCTCCAGGAGGGTGACTCCACCATGAGGAATCCTTCTTTCTCGCTGAGGTCTCCACAGTCTGGCTGCTCCCCAGCAGGGAGTGAAGGAACGCCCAAACGTAAGGACACTGAAAGAGGAAAGGAGCACAGTGCCTACCCTTTTTTCATTTAGAAAAATGCTGCCTCTGGCTTCTGCAAACTCATAATTACAATTTCACAACAACAGAATGATTGAGGCCATTATCCTTCAAAGGCCAAAGTGATTTCAGTCTTAGTGGCTGTCCTTGCATATAGCGTTGTACATTGTCATCACAGTGCTGCGTCTGGTTTCCTGTGCTTTCTTTTTACCATTATACCATATAACCATATAAATCTATAACATAACTTTCTTCTTCATTTGGTGTTGCTTCCTCACAGCAGGTTCTCGTCCTCCGCTGATTCTGCAGTCACCACCTCCATATGCGCCCTCACCAAGGGAGGGAGGACCTGACCAGAAACAGCCGCTCCAGCAAAGAAAGAAGGCACCAGCAGTGAAAGAGGAGAAAGACATGTACGACATTGTAAGCTCCCCAAACAAGGACTCTACAAAACTTACCCTCAAGCTGTCCAGGGTCAAGTCAAACGAGTCCGATACCCCAGGTAAGGACCATTTTGGATCAGGTCAATCTTAGCTGGATCCCTATTTTTTGGTCATGCGGTTTCCTTCATCTCCAGTCTCAAATGTAATCACTTTCACAGTTTTTTAATCAATTAGCCGTACTAAAAAGAGGTATGCTGCGCTCCCGTCTTTAAAAACAAAAAAATAAATCCTGTCATTCAGAACCCTTGAAGTACTGGAAACCATCATCCCTTTTGAATACAACCCTGTTTAAGTCTTTTTGTTGATATTTTAGGGGATCTGCCAGGAATGGACGAGAACTCTGACAATATGGAGGCAGAACTGGGCTTTCAGCAGGTGCCTGTTCTTCAGCAAAACCTAGCTCGACTGCAACAACAGCAGCAAGCTGGTGGTGCCAGTGGTCTCCAACCTCCCAGTTCCCCTTACGACGAGGCAGAGCTGGATGCCCTCGCTGAAATCGAAAGGATAGAACGAGAGGCGGCCAGTGAGAAGTGCTCCAAGGAGGTGCAAGATAAAGGTGTGTAAAATATCTATAAATATGACTATGGATAAAAGCTGAACAAATAGTTGTGAATTTCTAGCTTTAGATGTTTTACAGGTATGTTTTATCTTCATGTCTTTCTCTTTACAGACAAGCCACTGAAGAAGAGGAAACAGGACTCTTTTCCTCTGGAGCCAGGCGCAGGAGGACCAGGTGGCCCCACAGGTGCTCCAGGCAGTGGATCAACAGGAGGGGGCAATGCTGGCAAACTGACCCCGCAAGAGGCCACCGCAGCTGAGAATGGTGCCAGCCGCCCTCCCCTCATGGTGAGCATCGACCTCCAGCAGGCAGGCCGAGCTGATGGCCAGCTCGACCCCTGTCTGGCGGCCCCTATTCCAGCCCTTGAGGCCCAACGCTGGCCTGAAGAACCAGCTAGTGGGCCGGCTGCAGTGGAGGGTTCCGATACGGCTTTGCGGTTGAAACCAGATGGACGGCCGGAAGTCATCAAGAACAGGGTCGATAAACATGACAGCAGGAGAGATGGTCGGGAGTCATCAAAGCACCGACATGACGAGAAGTCCTCTGACAGACGGGCAGACATGCCGAAGTCATCAAACCGAGGGGAACACGGACGAGACAGGGACCGAGAATCTGACAGAGATAGGAAGCATCGGAGCGAGACTGGTGGTCGAGACCGACGCTCCCCCGACTCGCGCTGTCGAAGTGACCGAGATAGGTATCGGGCTTCTTCCACTGGAGAGCCTGGTCGGAGTGGCAGTCGGCATGATGGTTCCAAACCGGCCTCCTCTGCCTCTGGTGCTCATCTTCCAGATTCTTTCCCTGCCCAGCTCCTCGGAGGGCATAGTGGCGCACTGAAGAACTTCCAGATCCCTAAGGTGATCTGGGCTGACCCAAACCAAATATTTTACCCACCTTACCAATCATTCAACTTTCACTGCCTGCAATCTCACGAAAACCAAATCACACCACTGCTCAGTCTCGTTTAGGTTTTTTGTTTTCCCATTTGTAAGCCTTTTATTTATTCCTGGGATTTGTCTTCAAATTTGGTTAACACATTAACCCGCACTTAACCATCTGTTAAAAGTAGCAGAAAAAGTTTTTGTTTGTTGTTTGTCCTGTGTGTAAACAAAAGCAAGTACCTTGAAGAAATGCTCGACTGGTATACTGTCTCTCGGATGTTTTCATGTGGGTAAATGTCTACTTAAAGCACTCACTGTCAGTATTATGCAGCCCCAAAACCTAGACTGATACTAATTTTCTCTCTACAGTCAAACTTCCATTTGTTTCACCTTTCTAACATTTATTGTCAAAGCTTTGCTGAGAGATGCAACCCCCAGCCAGTAGTGTGCTCAGCCTATTTGTGCATGGTAGTTTTTGTGTCAAGACAGAAAAGCAAGCACAATTTTAAATGGATAGCTTCTTTTACCCAACTAAAAGGGATTGGTAGAAACGCGTGGAAAAAACATAGTTGTATTAGCAGCCACTGCATGATCGACGAATTTAGCACCCAATCAAACAAGGTTACTTTACCAGTTGCAATGAAAGTTTGTAGCACCCACATAGAATACCAGCAATGAATGGCATGCTAACTGAAAATGTGTCTGTTTACCTGGTTTTTAGGTTGAGGTTGCCATCCTGGCAGGACTAAACCAGCTATGCAGCCTCAGGTGGATGGAAATGTAGATCAGACTGATCAGTTACGAGGCTACTGGCAAATGTCAGGAAAATAGAAATGGGATCACAGTAACAATCTTTATTGTCTCTTTAGACCTTCACTCTATTCTTCTGAGCAGGGCTAAGCAAGGTTTTTGATTATATATTAAATATTTTTAGGTCATTAGTAATGTTTGCGATGTGATACAACGTTTTGCATTGGCTAAAGAGTTATGACTCAACACGTAATTGGAGAAAGATGCTAAAAATCAAGAACAGTGTGCTCATGATAACTGTGTTACATGACCAACAGGATGATTGTTTGATTGAAACATAATGGCTCTTTTGCTGATGTTTGCTCGCCATTAACAAATTATTTACGTTCAGACACTAAGGAATGGTTACATATTGTACATAAAATTTCTTGTCTTTCGCGCGTTGAGTAAATCATCCACATCCACAATCTCCCATTTTGGCCCGTTGCTCCCAGTGGCTGGGGGAGTTGCTGCCTTGGCTCTGCAGTTTTGACAATGTACCATAACTTGACTATTACTCCTGCATTTTAAAACATGGAGATAATGGAAAATGGGGGATTTTTGCTTAAAGTGTTCTTACCAGAACACACTGGAAACTCACATCAGAAACTCATTAATCTCATGTCAATCAGTTTGATCCATTGTTTACATCTTATTGTCTTACATGGTTTTCTTTTTGTTAACATAGCTTATGGTTTTCTATGCAAAACTTTAAAGTGTGATTTTTATTGGAGTTTGAACCTCAAACTTGACAAACTTAGAGGGCTTTTGTGACTTTTTTCTGTTTTTGTGTTTGTTTTCAGATCAAACGTGATAAGGATGGCAGTGGGTCAAATGAAAGTGAGGTGTGGGGACAGCCCAAAGTTAAACTGGAGAGGCTCGGTTTGGTGAAGGACTTTGAGAATAGGCCCAAGCCTGTAGTGGTTCTGAAAAAGCTCTCTGTTGACCAGATCCAGAGGATCATACGGCATAGCAAGTCTGGAAAGAACAGGATCTCCTCAGGAAAGTCTGGAAAAAGTAAGAATAAGAAGCTGTTGAGCTGCAAGCCGTTTTTGCTTATTTAATCCAAATAATTTTACAGCATTTTCTCACCCACTCAGTACATTTTTTTTCACCATGTACTTAAATAAAAAACAAAACAGAATTACCTTTTTGTTAATGACTTGAAAATGTTATTGTCACATTTTCAGGTGGTATGGACCCGGCAGTTCTGAAGGAGCTGCCCCCAGAACTGCTGGCAGAGATTGAGTCAACCATGCCCCTGTGTGAAAGGGTGAAGGTGAACAAGAGGAAACGAAGCACTGTAAATGAGAAGCCCAAATACGCTGAGGTCAGCTCGGATGACGATTTTGACGCAAATGGAGAATGTGAGTCAAATTATTCTATTCTTGTTTGTTCTTGCTACTAATCTTTGCACAAGGTTTGGTCGTTTGCTTTGAGAAATTTCTTAAAATGTAATGAACCTAAATGAATGCCTGTTGAGAAATAGATTCAAAATTGTTTTATATTTTGTCCCACTCCAGGCAGGTTTTGAAGTATTTAAGCATGCAGTAGCTCAGTCTGTAGGGAGTTGGGTTGGGAACCAGAAGGTCGCTGGTTCAAGTCCAAGTACGGAATAAATTACAGTGTGTGGATTGGTAGCTGGAGAGATGATTTTAATTTAATCTTAGTCTTGTGCCAAATGTTCTTGTTAGTTTTAGTCATATTTAGCCATTCACATATGTTTTTTTTTGTTAGTCAAGTTTTAGTCAACTAAAAGTCTTGTCATTTTAGTCTAGTTTTAGTCAAAAGACAACTCTGGTATCTTAGTCAAGTTTTAGTCAAAACATTTTAGTCTTTTTTCAAATACATTATTTCTGACAACCATTTCAGTCAAATAGTGTTTCACACACCTCAAACATTGGTTAAATGTCATAATTACCTGATTTCTGTTTTTGGACATTGGTGCAGTCTCGTCATGGAAAAAAAGGTCGTTGACGAACACATTTAGTCTCGTCTGCCAAAATTAACACTACAAGGCTCCAACCCCCCC
>NC_045737.1:5840852-5852675 GCF_008692095.1 Etheostoma spectabile
CCAACCGCTTAGGGCGCCTGTTCAGCAGTCGCAGCCCCCCTTACTCTGACATCTGTCCATTTGTGCATGTATTGGACCTGAGAATGTGTGTATTTAAGGTCCGCGTGTAGTGTAGAGTGTATCTTGTTGTTTCCTTACTGGGGATTAGTAAAAAGTATAAATTATAAATTAAATTATTTTTTAAAAGTTTAATAAAACAATGGAAAGGGATTGAAAGCACATCTACTCTTTCGAGGTGTTAGTGTTGCTTTGGTATAGATTTCTTTTTTTTTAGATTATAGGGACTGATTGTTTTGGGGGATTTTTTTTTATCCCTAATCTCTACAGCTGCAAGGAAGCGGCAGCGCCGAGACAAAGACAGGTCCTGGGATATGGAAGAAAGGGAACGGCGGGGTTCAGGGGATCATCGGAAAGGCGGGAACCGGGACAGCCGACGAGGCTCAGGGAGCCGGTACCGAGACTCCTCCGAGGAACATTCACCTCCACCCAGCATGAGTGAAAGTCTGTATTCAAGTCATCTGTCACTGCATTTCCATTTATGCTTTTTTAACTTTTGTGTTTGACATTGATAGAGTTTTGTTTTGTTTTGATTTTGTTTGGTTGCTGCAGTTAATGCTAATGCCTTGTTAGACTGTGGAGTTATGGTCTTTTATCTATAAACAGAAAACTAAATTACATGACATCACAGATTAGAAACATTAAGGGCATAGCATCCATTTATATTTTACTTGCCAGTGCATGCGACAAATTTAAACCTAGAAAACTAAAAGTTTACTAAAATAACAAACTTGTAGAGAGTGTTGAGTATCTGCTGCACACAATACAAACGAAACAAACGCAATAACAAATTAAGATGACATTTTTCACACTCAGTTGCCAGAAAAATGAAGATGAAGGAGAAACAGAAGAAACGGAAAGCATATGAACCCAAGCTGACCCACGAAGAGTTGATGGACTCGTCCACATTCAAGAGGTTCTTGGCGAGCATTGACAACATACTGGATAATCTGGAGGATGTGGATTTCACCACCATGGGTAAATTGAATGTTACGAATGTAACAGTTCTACAGTTCTATGAATCCTGGATGACCGCCAGAGTTCTTAGTCACTCGGAATCTTTCAAATCCCAAGTTTGTGGATGCCACCGGAACTCAATACCTTAGCGGGGCATCCCGAGGTCACATGTGACTTTGTGGATATAAATACTTAACCTGCGCACGCGCGATCTGGTGGTCAGAAAGAATGAAATAAATATCAGTGCTGACAGGTTTTGTTAATTTTGAAAATTCAAATACAGAAACCTCACTGTATTTCATCGTGATTTCTTTTGTGTTTTCCAGCAGCAGATGATGATGAGATACCCCAAGAATTTTTGCTTGGTAAACACCAGTTGAATGAGCTGGGCAGCGAGTCTGCCAAGATTAAGGCCATGGGCATCACCAGCAGGGTACTGAATTTAGTATATTAGTACAAAGAAAGTTGGACTGTTGTGTTTGTGTGGTGCTGTTTCAGATTTAGGACTAAATAAAGGTTCCTGTTGTTGTAGATCCCATCAGACAAGCTGGTGAAGCTGCTGAACATACTGGAGAAGAATATCCAGGATGGGTCCAAGCTCTCCACCATGATGAGCCATGTGAGCTCCCTTCCTCCCTCTTTCTGTGTTGAATATTCTTCTTTTAGTGGTATTTAACTAACATGCCAATTTTGTGATATACTAAAGAAATCCATGGATTGTTAATGTAGGAAAATCAAAGATACTCTCTGGCAGCAAAAGTAGAAAATTAATTCTTAAAATGCTACTCAAGATAACTTTGCAAATGTAATAAAAAACAAAAACCTTGTCCTTAAGAGAAATTTATTCCTGTAAAACGCTTTCACATTATTTTCTTTTCTAACCTCAGGACCATGATGCTGAAGATGAGGAGAAACTTTGGAGAGACCTGATAATGGAGAGAGTCACAAAGTCAGCAGACGCCTGTCTGACGGCGCTTAACATCATGACCTCATTACACATGCCGAAGGCTGTCTACATAGAAGACGTCATAGAGCGGGTGCTACAATATACCAAGTATCATCTTCAAAACACACTGTATCCACAATACGACCCAGTCTACAGGGTGGACCCTCATGGAGGTGAGGATAAAGAAGATTAGCTTTATTTTATTTGTTTGATTAATTTTATGTGTGCCTGGGCTGTTGTGATCTCAGTGAAACCAAATTGATAAGTTTTAAAATTATTGCGTGAGAACCATCTGTCAGTTTTGTTCATAAAACTTCAAGGACTAAGCTGAGAGATGGACAAACCTGCCTGCAATTGATCACTGGTGTCTGGAAATTATCATTGGGTTATTACATAAAAATGATTGACTTTATAGACTCTTCGGCATGGAAGTATATATATTATATATAACCTGTATCAGAAATTACAGCTGTAATAAGATCAAGCATGACTCTGTGAATCACATTTAGGAAATGTGTTTATAAAGCTGTTAGCTCTGTTATGATATACGACAGAGTAAAGTAAAGTTTAATTTGACAGAGTGCCAACATATTACACATTTCTTTTTTTGATTAACAGAACTGGAAAATGTTTTTTAGTATGTAAAATCATGGTTCTTGAACAAAACACTTTGAAAAGGATTTAACAGGGTTATTACTCTTGTCCATCTAGGTGGCCTGTTAAGCTCCAAGGCAAAGCGTGCAAAATGCTCCACACACAAGCAGCGTGTGATTGTCATGTTGTACAACAAAGTATGCGACATTGTCAGCAACATGTCTGAGCTCCTAGAGATCCAGCTACTTACAGACACAACTATTCTCCAGGTAAAAACTAAAAGTACTCTAGATAGACTGCAGTTCTGTTTATTAAGTCAAAAATGTCAGCGCAAACCACATGCTGACTCATGTCATTCTTGTTTTTACCAGGTTTCTTCTATGGGAATCACTCCATTCTTTGTGGAGAATGTCAGTGAGCTGCAGCTGTGTGCCATTAAACTAGTTACAGCAGTAAGTCTGTGTTTATTTTCTCTCTCTCTCTAAAAAATGTATAGAAATGTATCTATAAAGACTGCTTTCAATCTTTTTGTTTCACATTTTAGTTAAACAGCTCTTTGTGACTTTTGTGTACATCTCTTGGTATATTATCCTTTCATGTGTATTTACTGTTCTCCAAAACAATGAAGGTAGAGACTAAACACCTTTTATTTTCTGTCTCCAGGTGTTCTCACGTTATGAGAAGCATCGGCAGCTGATCTTAGAGGAGATCTTCACCTCTTTGGCCAGACTGCCAACCAGCAAACGCTCTCTCAGGAATTTCCGGTAACTTGTTTTATCTTAATTCACATGGATTTATAGCCATTAGGTGTTGCAAGGATGAGACATCAAATGAAATGCTTTATTGTCCTGCCATTAGTGTATCAAAATAATAGTTGAGGCAGGGGGGAAGATTTCACAATTGTGTTCCTAAACCATTACAACAGTCCATTATTTTTCTGTATAACACCCATAATAGTAACTTTACATGTATCCTTGCCTCTTGTGTATCTAGGCTGAACAGCTCAGACCAGGATGGAGAGCCATTGTATATCCAAATGGTGACGGCTCTGGTGCTGCAGCTAATCCAGTGTGTGGTCCACCTCCCCAACGACAAGGACATGTTCGACGAGTACGACAGCAAGGTAGGACAGCAAGCAGACACTCAAAACCACCACGCAAGCAAAAATACAGTTTATACAATACAAACACAGTCAAACGTTTCATTTTTTTTCTACTTAGGTGGATCAAGATGTATTGATAACCAACTCCTATGAGACGGCAATGAGAACAGCACAAAACTTCCTCTCAGTCTTCCTCAAAAAGTAATTCAAATAGATGTTCTTTTTTAATAAGAAAGTTGCATTGCACTGAAGCTGTCACCTTAAGTATTTATTTCCATACAACAGTGCAGACTAATACATAAGAAAACAGCTTTTTTCTTCTGCTCCAAAAGAGAAAAAGCTACTGCTTTTTCTCCTTTTCATTGCTACCTGTCACATCTTTTACTGCCCCAGTTTGTTATTCCTTCTGCAGCCAGCAGAAATATGTGTCAAACCACCTCCATTCTCATGGTGTGCATGTTGGGTACTGCACGAGATGCAAACAATTTATGGACCTACTCTTCCAAATTGCTCTATGCCTGTCAAGTACTCACAACACTTTTGTGTTTGGTGGGTTTAGGGCCTGACTTTTTAACATGCACATTTTAACTTTCTGTGTCTTCATTATCTGGTGGCTGTATGATGCTTAGCCCCTTCGGCCTGCTATTTTTGATATTTTTTCACTATGGTTTCCATTCTTTCCAACAATTTCCCCCTCTGCCACTTCCTTCATCTTTACCCCGTCCTCAGGTGTGGCAGTAAACAGGGAGAAGAAGATTACCGGCCATTGTTTGAGAACTTTGTACAGGACCTGCTCTCCACAGTAAACAAGCCAGAGTGGCCTGCTGCAGAGCTGCTGCTCAGTCTACTTGGTAGACTACTGGTTAGTATGACAGAGCTCTTTCTTTAAACCTAAATGCAACTATTTGCACTTAAGTTGATGATAAAATAAAATGTGTAGTAAAAGTCAGTCTTGGTCTAAAGTGTAAAATTCTTCATTTCTTTTTCGCTCTGTCTGCTCCCATCAGGTACACCAGTTCAGTAATAAGCAGACAGAGATGGCTCTGAGAGTAGCATCTCTGGACTACCTGGGCACAGTGGCTGCCCGTCTGAGGAAGGACGCTGTCACCAGCAAGATGGACCAGAGATCAATTGATCGAATCCTCCAAGAGGTAGAATAACAAATTCACATTTGATGACCTCACTGTCTCTTGAACATATAAGTTGAAGTTCATTGTGACAAAATAAGTTAAATGGAACAAGCTAAACAATTGTTTTGTTATCCATCTCTCTCTGATTATAAAGTCTCAAGGTAATGATGAGACCCAGCAGCTGCAGAAGGCTCTACTGGACTACTTGGAAGAGAGTGCTGAGACCGATGCCTCACTGGTGGTGAGTTTACATTAGACTGGCTGTGCCAGTGGTGACTCAAATCACATCATGGCATTAAAATAAGTAGGGCTGGACCCAAACATTTAACTATTTGGATATTTGTTTATTAGGTAGTATTTTTTGGATTTGGACAGTCTTTTTTTTTTTTAATACTATAGAATAACCAAATCCTAAAATGAATGTCTTTAATTAAACAGAAAAGTCTTGTAGTGTAGCACAGCATTTCCATTTTAACTCGGTGCGAGTCTTTATTTCATTTTGCTGTCATTTTCAGTTGTGATTCTCTCCTCACACACAGAAAAGTGCAACGATGACTTGGTAGTCTGCTAACTTGTTGCTCTTGCTACAAATATTAGCTGCTCTGTTTCAGCAATTTTAGACTGAACAAACTTGCATGCAGGCTAAAATTCACCATGGTGTTCTGTCGGGATTGGGCTAGTAGTGCAGGAAAAGTCCACTAGGCTAATTTATACAGCAAAACTACTACCCTATCCTTCTCAGCTGTGAACGGAAATATTTCTTATAATCAAATAGGCTAATGTGTGTAAGGCAAGGCAGCTTAATTTGTATAGCACAGTTCAGAAACAAGGTAATTCAAAGTGCTTTTCATAAAACATTAAAGAACAATTAAAAACATAAAAACAGCTAAAATAGATTAAGACACATTTAACAGAATACAAGTTACAGTTCAGTGTAAGAAACAAACGATTTCAGCTGCTGCTGAGGTCTGTTTGGTTGTTCTACCGTGCACAATGCCACTCATGATTTGATTTCATGAGTTTGCTATTAGCGGATCACAGGTTTTAATTGTCAATATCTTAGTCGATCATCCTCATTTAATTATGGGAAGCCAAAATTGTGATTGATATTTAATATTCGATTAATTGTGCAGCCCTACTTTGTCCTCTAGTTTGCTAGAAAGTTCTACGTTGCCCAGTGGTTCCGGGACGCCACCACGGAGGCTGAGAAGTCCATGCGGAACCAGAACCCAAAGGATGAGGACTCATCGGACGGACCACAACATGCCAAGGAGATGGAGACCACCGGTGAAATTATGCAGCGTGCTGAGAAGCGCAAGAAATTCCTGCGCAACATCATAAAGACCACGCCGGCTCATTTTGCCACCCTAAAGTAAGAATTTTTAAATATCTCATTAATGCACTCCATAATCACATAACTTACTGACCTAGTTAAACCTATTTCTCTGTATCTGTCAGCTCGAGTTTCACTGTCCCGTGTTGTGACTGTACAATCCTATAACATTTGTCCTTTTTACCCTTTTCTCCAGAATGAACTCTGACACTGTGGACTATGAGGACTCCTGTCTGATTGTGCGTTATTTGGCCTCCATGAGGCCGTTCGCCCAGAGCTTTGATATTTATTTAACTCAGGTAAGATCTTACCATAAGTATCTTTTGTCTTTTTAATGAATCACAGCAGCTGCATAAAATAATCTATAAGTTGTTCACACAGTATAATACAAGTACATTTATTATATATATTTTTATAGATCTTGCGAGTCCTCGGGGAAAGTGCCATCGCTGTAAGGACCAAAGCCATGAAATGTTTGTCTGAGGTTGTGGCTGTGGACCCCAGCATACTGGCGAGGGTATGTTAGGATCCGTGTTTGCAAAGACAATTTGTCATGCCTGAATTGCACACACATTTTCTATGTCAAAATGTACTTTCTAATTCTGTCCTATGCTATTCTGTTGTGTGCGCAAGTTATTGTGTTGTCTTTCTTCCCGTGCTATGTACTGACACTCTTCTCCTCTTCTGCAGTCCGACATGCAGCGAGGCGTCCATGGCCGTTTGATGGACAACTCTACCAGTGTGAGAGAGGCAGCTGTAGAGCTGCTGGGCAAATTTGTGCTCAGCAGACCCCAACTCACCGAGCAGTACTATGACATGCTCATAGAAAGGATACTGGTAAGTTGCTCAATTAGATTCATTGTAGACACATTATTCTGTTGTGAGGTCTTACAATCCCCATATGAAATGTAATCATACAGAGCACTGGCAGTTGATCATTATGTCTCCTTTATAAATGTATCAAGAGCCTCCTACATAGCAAGCTTTTTGATGAGGTATCTTTGTGTTATGGTTCCGTTTTTTGTACACTTTTACAATTGTCACATTGGAAAATAACTTTTCTCCCTGGCTCCCATTATATGTTTTACACTTTAAAACCTTGGTGCCAAACTAGCGTGGAAATGGAGCTGCATGCACCTGTTTAACACGTATGCAAATGGAGCGGGAACTTCTTCTACTGGGTCAAGGAGGCTAATTTTTCTGGTCGCTGCGTTTTAATGGGAAACTGAGTTTGAAGAAATTTTAAGTTTGCTTATAAGTGATAAAACATAATAATTAAATAAGGAGCCTGTTTATTAGCAGCATGCAGTCTAGTATTAACGTAGATCATTGTGATCACCGTGGTAATGTAAGCCATCAAATTTGAAATGCAGTCCAACACACAATCTTTGTGCTCATTCTTTGTACTGAGCATATTAGAATTGAAGGCATTGACATTGTTGTGCCTGTTGTCATGGAAATGCTCAGGAGGGTTCATGAGAAGTTCACTCTTCATTATAGTCTTACGCTGCCACCTATTGGCAGAAAAATGCTACCGCAACCCATGCAGTTGTTTCTTTTTGTATATGAAAACAAAAGCCTTGTTTTTGATGTAATGCTTGCAGAACATTGCAAAGTCTTTATGATTTGAACTTCTTTTGGTGCACAGGACACTGGTATCAGCGTGAGAAAACGGGTGATCAAGATCCTCAGAGACATCTGCCTGGAGCAGCCAACCTTCAGTAAGGTTACTGAGATGTGTGTGCGGATGATCCGCAGGGTCAATGATGAGGAAGGCATCAAGGTATGGATCGACTGCACCTTTGTCTCTTCACAATTTAAGTAAAATAAATAGATACATTTTAAGTCAAAGATATGACTTCCATTCTTCAATCGTTATTATTCTTTTTATTGACATGACTCTATTTAGTTAACTCTCTGTATTGCAATATTTTCATTACAAAACATTTAACATATTTGTACACAGTATAGATCTAACCCAATGACACGTGAACTTGCGTTTTATAGAAATTGGTGAATGAGACATTCCAGAAGTTGTGGTTTACTCCGACTCCAGCCCATGACAAGGAGACCATGACCAGAAAGATCCTCAACATCACTGATGTGGTAGGCTTAACTGAATTGCCAGTTTTTTTGTATCCAGTAATAAAAATGCATCTCAACAAAAAATCTAAATCTTTCACCGGCCTCCACCCTATCATATAATTTTGTCTCATACTGAAGTTTGGCCAGAATACTTTTAATTCTTACTTCTGATTTCTTCTTCAGGTTGCAGCGTGTCGAGACACCGGCTATGACTGGTTTGAGCAGCTTCTTCAGAATGTAAGCATTTGATTCATGTGTTGGGGCTTCACCTGGTGGGAAATATATCAACGTTTAAAATATTTTAACATGAACATTGTCTCTTGTTCTAGCTTCTAAAGTCTGAAGAGGATGCATCCTATAAACCAGCAAAAAAGGCCTGTGTTCAGCTAGTTGACAATCTGGTAGAGCACATCCTCAAATACGAGGAGTCTCTTTCAGGTATGCAAGTTTAACTCCAACTGGGCCATGCGGCAGATGTTGATTTTTTTTTTTTTTTTTAAACCACTGTCTATACTTCTAGTTGAGTTAATCAGTGCTCTAGAGTAAGATTATGAATTGTTGTACTATTCAAATAAGAATGAATCTATTTCCTCTTTCCTCTGTAGAGAACAAAGGTGTAAACTCAACACGGCTAGTGGCGTGTATCACCACCCTGTACTTATTCAGCAAGATCAGAGCCCAGCTCATGGTCAAACATGCAATGACCATGCAACCCTACCTGACCACAAAGTGTAACGTAAGTTGTGCATATTAAATCCAGTTTGTCACTGTGGAAGTATTAAGGAAATACTTAAACCTTTTTGCATAATTAATGACACTTTACATGTGTGGAGGGATTAACATAAAGAATTCACACCTTAATCTTCAGATTGGATTGATCCATGAAAAGACACTTTTGCAATGATTTTTTTGTTAGGGGAATTTAAGGACCACCAGTGGAGACTATTGGTGCCTGATTTATTAGAGCTTTCCCTGTTTTACCGGTATATTGTTTCCCCTGCAGACTTCCAATGACTTCATGGTCATCTGTAACGTGGCAAAGATCTTGGAGCTTGTGGTACCTCTGATGGAACATCCCAGTGAAACTTTCCTTGCCACCATCGAAGAAGACCTCATGAAACTCATCATCAAATACGGCATGACGGTGCGTGGCAGTGGCTTTTTTTGAAATTTATATTGGGTACACGTTGTAGAACCAAGTTTGCTCTGTGAAATGTAAGTGAAGTGCAATCAGTGTTATAGAGATTACATGATGCTCCTTTTCTCAACCTTTTCTCTAGGTTGTCCAGCACTGTGTGAGCTGTCTTGGAGCTGTTGTCAACAAAGTCACACACAACTATAAGTTTGTCTGGGCTTGCTTCAACAGATTCTATGGTGAGATATACGATTGTGTAGTTACTGTGTTTTTGCTAGGACAACAGAAGTCTTCAGTGTTGACCTTTTGAAGTGTCACCTTTACCACGTTCCAAGACAAGGCAATATAACTTGTATCTTTCCAAACAACATATACATTTAAACAAGAGTACACTTTAGTTTTAAGTAAAAGAAAATAAAAACTGCTATAAAATAAAAATTGGAACTTTAAAGTCTTTATCTTTTTTTTTTAGGCGCACTTAACAAGCTGAAGGTTCAACTTCAGGAGGATCCTAACAGCACAACATTGGTAGCAAACAAGCCTTTCCTGCTGCGGTCGCTCTTCACTGTGGGTGCTCTGGCCCGCCACTTTGATTTTGATCTGGAGGAGTTCAAGGGCACCAACAAGGTAGGATTGCGGTTGATGTGTCATAATATTTAAAATCGGAAATTAAAGTTGTAGACAGCTATGGATTGGACGCAGAAAGAAAACAAACACTGCTTGAGAACGTGCCACAAGTAAAGTTAGACAAAAATAGCTTGGATGTGAAACTAAATCCATTGCTTAACCATCTTTGTTGCTGCTATAACAATGTTAAAATGTACGCTGTTTTACAACTATGTGTCCATGTATGTTGTGTACAGGTTGAGATCAAGGAGAAAGTTCTGGAGTTGCTGATATACTTCACCAAACATGAGGACGAGGAGGTCAAGACCAAAGCCATCATTGGATTAGGCAAGAACACCATTTTTAAATATTAGTTTTGACAAATATAACGGTCACCGTAAATATCGTGTGAAAAAACCTATCTTTGGATTTTCTTGCCCCGGCAGGTATAAATGAGGTGGATGGAGATGCATCGTTTACTTGTTCTTACATGTCTTTGCTTTTTGTTATTCTATTTCTTCAGGCTTCCTCGTGATCATGCATCCCAGCCAGATGTTTATGCCTGAGGTGAAGACCTTGTACAATGGCATCCTGGCTGACAGTGCCTCCTCCATCAACCTCAAAATCCAGATCCTCAAAAACCTCCAGACATACCTTCAAGAGGAGGACACGCGGATGCAGGAGGCAGACAGAGAATGTAAGTGAAGTTGTGGTTGTTGCTGTACTTTGAACAGCTTCTTGATGCAGCGCTCCAGTGTTACATCCTCTGACAGCATACTGATTTTGTTGATGGCAGCATCAACAGTGCATAGGGATTAATGAATTGTTTATTTTGACATTTTGCCTCTAAAAGTTTGTGCCTCACATTGTATTTTGTGACCGTGCAGGGAAAAAACTGTCCAAAAAGGAGGATCTGAAGGAGATGGGAGACATCTCTTCAGGGATGAGCAGCTCCATCATGCAGCTTTATCTTAAACAGGTGCTGGAGGCATTCTTCCACACCCAGTCCAGTGTACGGCACTTTGCTCTCAACGTCATAGCTCTCACACTCAACCAGGGTCTCATCCATCCTGTTCAGGTAAGATGTGAGAGCCAGAAGCAGTCAAACCACAAACTAAAACTAACTCCTAAAAGATAACCATCATTTTTATGTGTTTAAGTATAGTTAAACCCTCATTTACTACAATTTAACAGTTTTGATGAACAAAACAATGAACATACATATGTGACGTCCCCTCTTTTTTGTCTTGTCTGTGCAGTGTGTACCCTACCTCATTGCTATGGGAACAGACCCCGAGCCCAGCATGAGGAACAAATCTGATCAGCAGCTGGTGGAGATTGACAAGAAGTACACAGGATTCATCCATGTGAGTTGGTGTTCCTTGTTGCAAGTTTTGAAATAATGACTCGCCTTCATTACTCAATGACTTAAGATAGTTAAACCATTTGTACCTGGAAAAGGAATTCCAACTTAGTCTTTCAGTGCTCTCCGAATAACATCCAGTACAGAATGATCAACATATGATTACTTAGTCATCCTGCAACATCTTCGTGCCGGTGGTAGAATATGTGAGATTACCTTTGTATTGATGTGATTTTAAAATATATTCTAGAAAGTGAAAGTTTATCCATGGCAGTATCATATAAAATATCATCATGTCATATTCTATAGCTACTTTAATGCTGAGGTGGTTTGTGGTAGAACTTTATTTTCCATTAACAGCCACTAGACCAACACCAGGAATACACGTTAAAGGAGAATTCCGGTCGATTTCAACACGTAGCTCTGTTGTTTGGAAATTTGGAGTACTGTCAGTAGCGAAAAAACGAAAACAATGGGTGCTGCCTACACTGAGTTATCCTCCTGCTAGAGTTAGC
>NC_045737.1:5852685-5861451 GCF_008692095.1 Etheostoma spectabile
GGCTTAAACAGGGCAAGTTTTAAATGTGTTTTTAGCTTCTAAACATGTTCATGTCATTAAAAGTGCCTACCCATTTGCAGTGATTCCTTCCGAGGGAACACAGCGAATCTGACTGCAGTAGATGTGACAGAAAAGCATAAAAGTTGTCCATACCTCTGTTTATTTCCTGTTTTCTGGTGAAGTCCACACTACTTGATTGTCAAACTTGTACAATCCGATATTCCAAAATGTGTTTTAAAACTATTTGCCGTTATGTCTCTTGAACTTATGACCTTGCTACTGACAGCTCTCCAAATTTCCAAACAGAGCTACGTGTTTGGAATTCTCCTTTAATAACATAACCACAATCTAAATGAAATAGTTTTTCGTAAATGTATGTATGTAAATGGCACCTATGTAGTGATGGAGAAATACTGTAACACGAATTGTATTTATTGGCCCATTCTCATGGCACCAGCTGTCTTAGCAGTTGTCTGAAATGCTAAGTTTGTAACACTTTTCTTTCAACATTCTTTCACAGATGAAAGCAGTTGCTGGGATGAAGATGTCATACAACTTGCAGCAGGCCATCGCGCCGTCTCGTAGAACCATCATAAGAGGTTTCAGACAGGACGAGACTCACTCAGCACTCTGCTCCCACCTCTTCACGATGATCCGGGGGAACCGGCAGCACCGGAGGGCGTTCCTCATCTCACTGCTGAACCTCTTCGATGACAGTTCTGTGAGTAAAAACCTGCATTCATCTTAACACGCCTTGGCTCTGCTCAGTGTAAAGTAGTATATCTTCATTACGACATGCCAAGTAAAAATCTACTTGGCCAACAGTGTGTCTTGGCACGAAATGTAATAAAATGTCTAAGTGTTAAATATGACTTAGGGATACAGGCATCTTAACTTAAGCAAAACATTTAATAAAGATACGACAAGAATTTATATCTTAATTGTTTTACTGTCTTGCTAATGTAATAAGACTAGGTTATTTTTGACCATGTATGAGTAGAAAATTCTAATAAGCTAACAGTGCAGTTAGAGATTTTACCAGGCACTGACTCTCACTCATGCTTTGTCCCTCTTTTCTTTATTTTTGCAGAAGACGGAAGTAAACATGCTGCTGTTTGTAGCAGACAACCTCGCCTGTTTCCCATACCAGAGCCAGGAGGAGCCTCTCTTCATTATGCATCACATAGACATCACCCTGTCTGTTTCTGGTAGCAACTTGTTGCAAACCTTCAAAGAGGTAGGATAGCATTTTTAAAAGTAGCTTGCTTGTTTTGGGGATATGTGTTTCCTCCAATGGGGTTGAAAAAACAGGGCTTAAAGATCTCCAGCGTGCGGTCAAGAGGAAAAATAAATAGTTAAATTTGGAAACTTGCATGCGGTTTGATTGTTTCAGTGGTTCATTAACTCGTTGGAATGAGACATAAGAATAATGTTAATGATAACAGTAATGGACAATTCCGCTCCCTGTAGGGAGAACAAAGAGGAAAGGTGCCTGGGTGCCTACAGTAAAGATGCTGCTTGACTAGTAGCAAGCTAATGTAATTCTTGGTGGGTAACAAGATTACACCGTTCAACACGCTCAGTTATTTTTAGTATGATTGTTTTGACCACGGTTAACAACTCCGGGCTAACCCACAAATTCATCTGTAACGTTAACTGTATAGATAGACAACTAATCTAATGGAAATTTAGCTAGCTAGGACAAGTGGAGAGCAGATTTGAGTCGTGCATGCGACAAGTGGCCTACAAGACGTTTTTGAAAATGACTTGGCTACAAGCTAGCAATCAAACACAACAAAGGCTGTCAGTTGAATGGCGTTTCGAGCCAACGTTAGAAATCAAACAATCATAGATAGCTAAAACGATTTTGAAATGATTCCCATCTTCTGTTACTTGTAAAGAGAAAAGTTTATTATTTCAAGGATTTCACAAATTTCAGTATGACAAGTTATGCTGTAAACCATTTAAATCTGAACATGCACATGGAAACGGGAAGCCATTTAGCACTTAGCACGGCTGCAGCGTATGTAAGGAAGATACTCACTGTACGGCAGCAGCGGTAAGAAAGTGCTCGCTAGTCATTGGATGCTAGTCACAAAGCTTTGTTCCGTGCAATCTGTCATACGAGTACGTTACCGTCATCGATTGCTGCAACTGCGCCTTTGCTGACCAACCGTGTTTGGGATAAAACCAATACGTGTGTGCACGTCATTAACGATGGCCAATGTGTAAAATGTATCTAAAGCCCAAACTGCCTTAACAAAGCTGTCTATTTGGAATCAGCACGGCCTTGTCCCAGAGGTTAGAAGTCTAGCTATATGACAAGCTAAACAAAGCAATGTTTTTAATAAGAGTACATGAAGCTAATGCCAACATGGACAAAATCATGAAAGTTGCTTTTTTGGTGATGACCTGGCCAAAGTAACAACACAACATCTGGAAAGTTTTGTTTTCACAATTGTTTAATGTAGGATTATGGTATTTTTGCATTATGAAAATCTACATTGACTCTTAATTTAATATATGGTTGGAAGAATTAAAAATTATCCAAAACTGTTTACTTCTTAACAATTATAACTTTTATATTGTGTAATGTAAGAAGAACTTTAACTGTTTTGCCAGTCAAATTAACTTTAATGAGTGCATATCAAAACATTATACTGTGGACCTCCCCTTCAAAAAAAAAAAAAAGAAGAAAAAGTTTCATGATTTCTTTTCACTTTAAGCCCTGGAAAAAATCTTCAAAAGCAAATTTTGTTTACAGTTATTTGTATTTATATGGATTTTTATTCATTTCTACTGTCCAGCTTCTGCTAAAGGAGCCGAGGCGTAAGGAGAAGAAGGTAAAGGTAAAGGAGTGGAAGAACACGTCAGATGGGGAGGATGAAGAGGAGAAGATGAACTGCGATTCTCCAGGGGACAATGATGAAGAAGACAGTGACGGTGTGGTACGGCGGCCTAAAAAAGCCAGAAAACCTGTTACAGACTCTGAGAGCTCAGAGTCAGAAACTGATCTGGACGATTTGGATTTGGAAGATGTGGAAAAAGTAATGAGGCTCGTCCCAGATAATCCCACTGGTCTCTTGGACTTTGCCAATTCTGTTCAGGGCATCCTATTGCTGCTGGTGCTCAAACAGCATCTGAAGAACCAATACGGATTCTCTGACGGGTAAGGTCTACATGATCTTAATTTCTGTACAGCCTTTATCTAAATGACTGGGATATCTGAGTTTCTAAGTGTGGTTTAGTTTGAGCAATTCAAAAAAATGTTGTCTTCCAACAGAAAAATTCAGAAGTACTCTCCGACAGAGTCAGCCAAGGTGTACGATAAGGCAGTGAACCGAAAAAGCAACATTATCTTCCACCCACGTCAGACCATCGACTTCATCTCCAACAACATAGCTCGCGCCACACTGACAAACGATGTCAAGAAGCGAATTGTCAGACAGTACCTAGATGTGAGTAATGAAGCTACAGTATATCAAACTTCCATTGCCAATGTTCTATGTACTTCATAGATTGTCAGTTAATGTGTTTTTTTTGTTCTTCTCACCAGTTACATCAGGATTTAAATATGAAGTTAGCTCAAATTATCTGAAGAAAGTCATAAACACACTGTAAACTGTGGTAAACTGTGCCAGGATTGAGTTAGGATTCAAGGAAGTTCAGTATTTCACGTTAAATGATGTTTTGACCAATAACTAGGCTCTGCGGTGGGTACGGGTTGTGCCTTAATAAATCTACTGCGCCTCATGACAGACACCATTCTCAAGCCCTCACACAATTTAACTTTAAGCTGGCTGCCTTTATCGCCTACTTTCCCCCAAGTAAATAGATGATAATTGGCAGCTTGACCAGGCCTTATATCTACATTGTATCTGCTTGGGCTTCAGTGTCTGGGCTGGCCCCACTGGCTTGAGTTTTCCCCTTCAAATCATTCAATACCTGTTAGTTTCTTATGGTTACCCAAACTCTATTCTGTCGTGTTCTTTGGAGGTTGATGTTTAAATGCTGCAGAGTGTGAAACTTGTGTCTCAAAGATAGTTTCTTGTCTTTTACCTCCGCATAGTTCAAGGTTCTGATGGAACATCTGGACCCAGACGAGGAGGATGAGGAGGGAGAAGCGTCTGCGAGCGCTAACATCAGAAACAAAGCCATAAATGCCCTACTGGGAGGCTCCGGCCCCATGTCAGGACCCAGCCCGCGCAATCAGGCAGGACCAGAGACAGATGACGATTATAGTGACGACGAAAGGACCCCAGGGGTGAGAGCAATACACATACACGCTATCTGTTAAGTCCAATTTAAAAATGTGGGGAGAAACAGTGCAACCTTTTTGTCTTCTGTCCTCTCTGCAGTCCTCTCGACGGTCAAGGCGAGCTGGTGACTCCTCTGACCCCGGTCGTATGAGCGAGACATTGGAATCTATGGATGTGATTGCCCTTTGCTGCCCCAAATACAAGGACCGGCCGCAAATAGCTCGAGTCATCCAGAAGACCTCCAATGGATATAGCATCCACTGGATGGCCGGCTCCTACTCGGGGCCTTGGGCAGATGCCAAGAAACGCGATGGCCGCAAACAGGTGCCTTGGGTGGACACTATTAAGGAGTCGGACATCATTTACAAGAAGATTGCCTTGACCAGCAACCACAAACTGAGCAACAAAGTAGTACAGACTTTACGCTCACTGTATGCAGCGCGGGAAGGGGGAGCTAGCTAATGGCTCCCGTGTGGCGTTTTTTTGGGGGGGGGGTTTCCTTTCTTTTTTCTTTTTTTGGTCCCTTCTCCATTTCTACTTTATCAAAAATCTTCCTCTTCCCTGCTCCTCCTCCTCCTCCTCAACTTGCCACCTCCAACAACACAGCCAAACTTCACTGGATTCCTACCCTCCTCCGCTCCTTCCTCATTTTTGTAAGAAAACAAACACAAGAGGGCAAGAATATTTGACACTACATACTTTTTCATGAGTTATTCTTGCAAAAATGAAAAATGACACAAAACATAAGACTTATTATATTAGAGGGACTGCTCACGTTTTGTTTGTGTACAAGTGCAGAGGATTGAATCCAGAAGGCATTAAAGGAATAATTCACCCAAATTATCCCTTAAAAAGGCTATCAGAAAAGAGACCTGGAGGGAAATGTTTTGTCAACATTGTTGTGGGAGCTCCTTCGCTGTTGTGCAGCAGATTCTAGTCACTCATTTCTACTCCCACTGTATCATAGTTTAACACAACAAAAAACTAAAATGTTTATATCTCTGAAGACAAAAAAGCTGTAAAAAAAAGAATAAAACCTTAAGTGAATGTTGGAAATTAGTCTTTTTGATGTTCTTATTAAAGTGTTTTGGAGTTTATTATACTACTATCACCCTGATGGTTTTTTCCTTTTAGCTTTTAGATATTTGAAGGAAAAAGTAGAAAAAAATAAATAAAAATAAGATTTTTTATTTTTGTTCACTTTTATTTGTCCATGCTGTACAATGGCAGAGTTCTCTGAACATAATTTATTCTATTTCGAACTACGCATGCAGTATATGTGGCCTATTGCAGGAGGATATTTTGTAAATGTAGATTTTGTTGTATTAGGTCACCCTAGTAATAAGAGAAAAGGGGATTCATACCCTTTTGGTGGAACAAATACTGCAATAAATTTTCTACTTCTTTGTCACTTGTCTGCTCAAAGTGTTAATCTGATCTTTTCATTTTGTAAATGAGGAAAGGTTTAAGACCTAGATACTGCTAAAACACAGACAGGCCTGAAAGGACTAAGAGGGTTGATCATTTACATATGAGGGAGAAGGCCTACAACCCTTCTATTAGTATTTCTCTACATAGATCTCAAAACAAACAACACCTGAAAGTATATTCATAATTTGTTGTTTAAATTGTTTCTATAGTATTTGAAAATTATCATAGAATTACATTTTTTTTAACAAATTGTGCCCTTTGGAGAATCAGGCCAAACCACTCATTTTTTTTAAAATTTGTTTAACCTTTATTTAACCAGGTAGGCTGTTGAGAACATGTTCTCATTTGCGACAGCCAGCTGTCCAAGAAAAGCATAAGCGTACAAGACTACATATAGTTTCACATTCAACATAGTACAAGAAGACAGAATACAATACGAAGGTACAGATTAAGTAGGCTGTCCAAGCCGGTGCAGGTGTAAGTAAGTCGATGGCTATGCAAAAGTGATATGGTGATAACACAATATACATGAAATAGACAATCTATAACTGCTGAGAAGTAGTGAAGAGTAAGAGTACTGTTGGTGCAAATTAAATTGTGGTCAGGATAGTGATGTGGTTCCAGTGATCAGTTTTAATGCAGTCTATATAAATAGTCTATGTGAATGCTGAGAAGTAATGAGGTCAATATGCAGTTAGTGCACAATGTAATCTGGTTAGAGATGTGGATCAGTAATAACACAGTGAACATGAACAGACACGCTGTCAAAATGCTGCATATAGTAAAGAGGCAATATACAGTGCAAATATTTTTCTAGGTAGTGCGATAAAAACGTGAATAACACAGGATGCATGAAATATGAATGTTAAATGCTGAGATGTAGTAGAGAGTCAGTGTACAGTATAGATGGTGATGTTGAACAATCACAGCACAAGATACATCAATAGACAGAAATATTTAAATGCTGAAATGTGGTAGAGACTCAAGATATAGTTAGTGCAGGTTGTGATCTGAATAGTGAAGAAATGAGTATATGAAATAGTAGTAGTTTAAAAGAAATTGTATGACAGTGGGGAGAAATACAGTTTTGCATGCCAGGGAAGGTGCAAAGTGCTAAAGCATGTAAACAGAAATGTGCAATGGGGCTTGGAAGACCTAACATCACCGTGTTACTATGTGGATTCATTAAATACCAGCTGCATTTAGTACAAAGAAGCAGTATGATTACTTATGTCGCATCCAAATCAGTCAGATACTTTTGGGATTATTATGGACATTAGCCAACATTTTGAATATTCTATTTGTGCAGCTAAGTGTTTCCCTCATCGTTTTAGATTACATTCAAAGTTACAAATATTAACTTATAGTGTTTACATGCTAAACATCAGTGAGTTATTAGACTGCTCTCACTCCAGATGCTGTTCGATTATTTGTAGAGCGCGTTACGAACGCTTTTTGGGTCAAATCGCTGTCCGTACTCTGGTGATGTCACCGCCAGCCAGTATTTTGTATTTCTTTGGCGGGGTTTGTGACTTCGTCCGTTTGGATTACTTTGTAAGCGTTAACTTTCCACCTACACAATATGGAGCGGTAAGTCTTTAATTAACTAAGAGAACCACTTAAATTCATTTTGTATCACTTGAAACAATTAGCAAATAACATTCTGACGAAATGTAATAGTTTTGGTAGCTTGCATAAGATATTTATGTTAACGTTACCAATCGCCGTTATTGGGACTTCACTTTAAACGTTAGCTAGATGCAGTTAGCTAACGTTACTGTTAATGTAAAAATGTTACAAACCGTAACAGTTGCCTTACGCCAGCATTACGTCCTAAAAACGATTATTATGTTTAAGCTAGCTATGTTGTGTTCTGTCTAGTTAATCTAGCTAAGCCACTGAACTAGCTGGTAGTTAGCTAGCTAACGTTAAGATAACGCACAACATACACCGATATAACATTACTGACAGACTTTACGTTAACGTCAAGGTGGCCGTATGTGACATTCATTTCCAAATCTAGCTTGCCAACTAGCTAACCAACATTATCGCTCTAATATGCAGTTGTGCGTGTTTTGGTGGGCTTGGTGAAACAGCAGAATAACGTTATTAAACGTTTTATTTTTTGTAATAAGATAATACTTTATTCATCCCACAATGGGGAAATTCCCTTGTTACAGCAGCATTTTTCTACAGTAAAGAACAACAGCAAACCAACAGACAAGCAAACAAACAGGCAAAACAACAGACAATGTGCAATAAGTACTGAATGAATGTAAAGTGGCTTTATATAACAGATATGTGTGTATATGTGTATAATATTGTGTGATCTAGTGGAAGGATGAGTCGTGCAACGTTAGCAAGCAGCAGATCATCGGATCTGCCTATGCGAGTTCAAGACAGCAACAGGATGAGTATGGCGTATACAACACCCAAAAGGTTGGTTTGAAGTACCAGAAACTTAATTTATGCCCATTTGTGGTTGTTATTGCCTGATGTTTGCGACATCCTAACAAAACATAACGTTATGCAATTTGCTCCTTGATCAGCTATTTCTAATGACGCTTTTTGTATCTAACTAAAGTTACACTGTAGACAAAGGATATTATGTTTACTTTCATGCTATTTCCTGTATGTTTAACGTTAATAACAAACGGACACAAACACTTGGGCATCATTTAGCTGGAGGCTTCATAGTTTAGCTAGACCTCTAACGTTACTTATTTGTGGCATGGGGGGGATATTAGAAACATGGTCATGTGACTCAGTGAACACACAAGAGAAATGGATTATTGGCAACATGTTTAAATGTGAGTCAGCGAGTGGAATACATCAATTTGTTTACGTTTATATTTCTTCACAGTAACATGAAACAGCCTTCCTTTGGAAAGCTTAACATACCCAAACCACAGTCTGTGAACTCTGAAAGGCGGACCAGCTTCTTTGGTGCACGGTATGTGTATAATATTTCAGAAATATACAAAGTTGCTATCTAATGTACAGTGAGGAAAATAAGTATTTGAACACCCTGCTAAATTGCAAGTTCTCCTACTTAGAAATCATGGAGGCGTCTGAA
>NC_045737.1:5861461-5861579 GCF_008692095.1 Etheostoma spectabile
TAGGTGCATGTCCACTGTGAGAGACAATCTCTCAAAATCTAGAAATCACAATATATGATTTTTTTAAACTATTTATTTGCATGATACAGCTGCAAATAAGTATTTGAACACCTGTCTA
>NC_045737.1:5861589-5861747 GCF_008692095.1 Etheostoma spectabile
AGCTAGAATTCTGACCCTCAAAGACCTGTTTAGTCTGCCTTCAAAATGTCCACCTCCATTTATTATCCTAAATTAGATGTACCTGTTTGAGGTTGTTAGCTGCATAAAGACACCTGTCCACCCCATCCTATCAGTAAGAATCCAACTACTAACATGGC
>NC_045737.1:5861757-5862283 GCF_008692095.1 Etheostoma spectabile
GAGCTGTCCAAAGACACTAGACACAAAATTGTACGCCTCCACAAGGCTGGAAAGGGCTAAGGGGAAATTGCCAAGCAGCTTGGTGAAAAAAGTTCCACTGTTGGAGCAATCATTAGAAAATGGAAGAAGCTAAACATGACTGTCAGTCTCCCTCAGACTGGGGCTCCATGCAAGATCTCACCTCGTGGGGTCTCAATGATCCTAAGAAAGGTGAGAAATCAGCCCAGAACTACACGGGAGGAGCTGGTCAATAACCTGAAAAGAGCTGGGACCACCGTTTCCAAGGTTACTGTTGGTAATACACTAAGACAACATGGTTTGAAATCGTGCATGGCACGGAAGCTTCCCCTGCTTAAACCAGCACATGTCAAGGCGCATCTTAAGTTTGCCAATGACCATGGGCCATGTATTGCTAGATTTTGGGGAACAACCTCCTTCCCTCAGTTGGAGCATTGAAGATGGGTCGAGGCTGGGTCTTCCAACATGACAATGACCGGAAGCACACAGCCAGGATAACCAAGGAGTG
>NC_045737.1:5862293-5922534 GCF_008692095.1 Etheostoma spectabile
AAGCATATCAAGGTTCTGGCGTGGCCTAGCCGGTCTCAGACCTAAACCCAATAGAGAATCTTTGGAGGGAGCTCAAACTTTGTGTTTCTCAGCGACAGCCCAGAAACCTGACTGATCTAGAGAAGATCTGTGTGGAAGAGTGGGCCAAAATCCCTTCTGCAGTGTGTGCAAACCTGGTAAAAAACTACAGGAAACGTTTGACCTCTGTAATTGCAAACAAAGGCTACTGTACCAAATATTAACATTGCTTTTCTCAGGTGTTCAAATACTTATTTCCAGCTGTATCATACAATTAAATAGTTAAAAAAATCATACTTTGTGATTTCTGGATTTTTTTTTAGATTATGTCTCTCACAGTGGACATGAACCTACGATGACAATTTTAGACCCCTCCATGATTTCTAAGTGGGAGAACTTGCAAAATAGCAGGGTGTTTAAATACTTATTTTCCTCACTGTACTTCACATAGAATTGGTAACAATTATAAAACACTGAGAACATACATACATATATAGATACAGGCAATACATCAGTAAAACTGGACACAGCCAGTACAATTACAATAGTAGTAAGATGAAATTGGGTGGTAAAAATGTATAGTCTTACCTTACACAATGAGAAGGAAACATCTGTGATGACGTCAAAGACAGTAATACCGCTGTAAAAAAAACCTTTGACTGGGCCTTTAGTTACTTTCTTAATTCAAACCAGTGTAACAAACACACATTAACAGGTACTGGAATGAGTAAACTAGAAGAGACTTCATTCATTATCCTATTCAAGCTAAAACCAGTCATTTTGTTGTCTTTGTTTTTCTTTACCATTAACGTTTTTATACAATGCAATTATTTAGATGCCATTGAAATTTTTATTTATTTTTCTTTGCAATCAGCCTAATAAGTTTTTGTGCACATTTATTAATGTTTGCTCATTGCTCAAGGACCTCTTGTGATTGCTTTGATTCACAATTTTTGAAAAATACAGTATATTTGAAGTTGGAAAGAATAGTCCTTGAAAAGTACCTGGAATTCCTTGAATTTCATTTTCTAATGTATGAATATGATTGAGACATGAATTGATATTTGACATTGTGGTGGTATGTTAATATTTTGTCTGCAGGACTAGCGGAGCCAGCATGCCTCGCAACAGCACCATGTCAGGGTTTGGAGGAACCGAAAAGATCAAAGACACCAGACCTCTGCATGATAAAGCCTATGTTCAGCAATGTATCAGACAGCTACACGAGGTAGAACACTTTCTTTCTCAGTCCATGTAATACACACACACACGCACGCACGCACACGCAGCTTGTACATTAAATCTGCTGTGTGGGATATGAAAATGAAATATGTTGGTGCCCCTTAGTGGTTGGATTTGAAAATTCTCTTGCTGGCAGACACATACACCTTATCCCATTCATTGAACTGCTGCTGAGCATTACTGCAATACACCTGATGGACACATTTTCCACACAGAGGTCTAAAGGGATCCAGCACTCTTGATTTTACAGTCTTACCGCTACACTATCATAATATCAATATTGGCTGATTGCGGCTTTGTAATTTATTTTTGTTACTACATTCATACTGATTAATTAATATTGCTCAATGGGAAATCAAAATGTAGCTTAAACCTTATGTACCTGCATTTACAGCAAAAAAAGTTGTATAGGTGTCGGTCAATATGAGCAAGAATCCGTACTGTAGTTCTGTCCAGCCTGATATTCTCTCATGTCTTTCTAGTTCTTGACGGAGCACGGTTACCCCGGCATTCTGTCAGCCAAGACCCTCCAGTCTCCCTCGACCAAGGAGTTTGTGAAGGTGTTTGAGTTTGTCTATCGCCAGCTAGACCCAACTTTTGAGATGCCAAATCTAAAGGTTGAGGAGGAGGTTCCAGCTATGCTTAAAGCCCTCAGGTAAAATATTGTCTTTAAGTATTAATAAGAATTTTATGTATTTTTTTTGTGTTTCATTTAGTACCCCTACAGTCTTAAGTGCTTTTTTAAATCTTATAGCTATTACCCAGTGTGCTTGACTTGGTCGCGCTGCCCCTTCCTACTTTTTCATTTGATGTATAAAGATTTACTGCCGTGACCTAACGCGACACACACGCACGCACAGACAGAACGTCAAAGAGGTGTGGTGTTTTTGATTCTCGGTGTGGCAACAGCCAGAAGACACATTTTGTTTCAAACAAAGCTGGAGGAAGCAAAAAATAAACACAGCTGGCTAAACTATTTAAAAATGGCGGGTTTGTTCAAGACACCCCCGTCTGTCGCTAGCAATGATAACGCAGTGATTAGTGACGATTCTCTCCGACCAATCAGTAATCTGTAGGTTTTCTTGTTGCCTTTTGGTATTGCCTCAGCTCACTTGGAACCACGACGGAGGTGATACCAAAAAAGTACCTGTTAGCAGGTCACAGAGACTTTTTTTCATAATGAAAAACCAAAAAAAGAAGAGGCAAGTCAAGCAGGTACCATGTAATGGAAAAAACGCCATTAAAAAGTTCTTGGTGGCCTAGGACTTTAGCACCACTTAAGGATTGGGGCTAGGTTAAAAGAAACAATACAAAGAACGATGGAGTGAAAATCTTAAAAAAAAAAAAAAAAAGTAGTAAAAATATCTTACCGTTTGTTTGCCTTCATGTTGGCCCCTCTTTTATAGTTTAAGAAATATTGCTGACTGTCTTTATTTCTCCATATTTTTGGTTTAAGGTATCCATTTGTTCTCTCCAAGTCTTCAATGTATTCTGTTGGAGCTCCTCACACCTGGCCTCAGGCCCTTGGCGCTCTCATGTGGCTAATTGAGCAAGTCAAGGTGAGATGCAAACAGCACTTTTTTAATAAGAATCACAGTGGACCATGTTCATTTGCATTGGATTTAGAGTAAACTAATGTTATTTTTGTGCTTATTATGTGTGTCAGAGCAACTGGTGTTTGAGTAAGCAGGGGCTGCTATTCAGTGACTTCTGTGAAGACACTGATATCGAGGAAGGGGCTGAGTATAACCAGGTACCCTAACTTCTTTTAACAGCACCATAAGGCATAAACCCTTAAAAAGCTAGAGACAATGTCAAGAGGATGTGCTGTATATCTGTTGCTGGAATCTTACACAAGACCTCTTTGTTACTTGGTGGCTAACGATTGTGTGTTTTCTTACTGACACAGTATATTACAAAGCCATTTAGGTGTTGTCTCTGTATTTTTACATTTTCTCTTTTTTGACTGTCTCAGTATAAAACATTTGTCAGTTTGTTCATTTATTTATGTTTCTTCTCTTTCATGCGTCACTGTGCAGCTCCTCTTGGACTACAATGCTGAGACATACTCCAGGTTCATGCAGGGTGAAGACACATTTGACGATGTGGATGAATTATTCTTCAATAAACTAAGTAAGCACAGCGTCTCTATGAAATGAGTTGTATTTTTAAGAAGGAATTGCTTTCTATGTATATTCAAGCATAATGTTAGTTCATTGTTAGTTCCAGTTTAGATTTTTAAGTTAAATTTTGAGTCCCCTTAAAAAAATCTAGATATCAAAAAAGTGTATGTGTCTGTTTTCACAGAGAAACTTTACAACGTTGACGAAGCCTTGCTGGCCTCGATGGAGGAGAAGTACAGAATACTCAGCGATGAGGTTGAACAACTGGAGAAGGAGAGCCGGACGGTCAGAAGACCTTTTTATTGACACATCCCCATGTGTACCGATTATAATAATAATAAACTTTATTTCAGACCCAGAGGGATCCATATCAAAATAACATATACATATACGATTAGATTATGATATTAAAATATTGATATTTCTAATTACATTTATTATATACAGTAAGGGCTAGTGTACTGCATTCATTCACAGTGAAAAGACCCACATCAAGATGTTGGGTCTGCGAACTTATAGGCAGGGCTCAGTCCGAGGGGCGGGATAAACTGTTGTCTTTCAAATTCCCATCTTCCTTTTTTTTAAGAATGACGTCACAGCTTGACTTCAAGTCTTCCAGAGTTGTGGCCAAAGCCGTATTCTAAAGACCGCTGTTCACTAGCAGCAGCAGCAGTTTTTTTTTTTTTTTTTTCAAGTAGCAGGGAATTCACGCAGAACCGTCGCAACGCTGCCATCATTATGTTAAACTCACCCGCCGACTCTATACACAATGTGATTGGTCTGACCAGAATTTGTTTTTACCAGCTCGAGAGTTGCTAGACTGACCCTAGCTACAAATTACATTTGCTGCCGCTAGGGTGCGTCTAGAGTTCTAGGCTATGAAAACCAAGCTGCAGTCTCTGGGGCTGAAAAATGAAGCCTACTCAAAAGTACAAAAAAACCGCAGTTCCTCAAATGGCCACTTGAAGCTGGCTCCAAAAGCGGGTCAATCCCTGAAGACCCTAATGTTAAAATGTCCAACTTCAGAGCAGAAATAAACCTGTTTAAACCCTGGTACAAACTAAAGAAATACTTAATCTAATGTTCCCCTTCATGTGAACTGTGTATATATAATTCACCCGTTTAAATGGAATCTTGTTAACTTGAGAGTAACACTAAAACAGACAGATAATGTTCTGTCTTCTTCTCCTGGACAGGACCGTCTAATGACCAAGAGGGAGGAAAAGCTACAGCTGCAGGCCGACCTCAAGAAACTCCAGAGTTTTAAAAGCAGCCTGGAGTCCCATAAAGCCAACCTGGAGAACAGAGATTCAGAACTGAGGGATGAGCTGGAGACCACGGGTAAATATGACCATGTCAGTCAGCTCTTTACCAGGATGCATAGGATGCTGTGGGCATCTGATGATGTCAATAACTGGTCCCCATGAAGCCATCTGTGCTTATTACTACTATGCAAAGTAAGTGGAATTTCCAAGTGCTTAAGTGGCCTGTGCACACTCGGCACTGACTGGGTGCCGAGTCTGGGCCTGGGCACCGAACGGTTGTGTCATTATGCAGTTTGCACTAAAAAGTGTTTGTTTACATTCCTTTATGTTTTAGTTAGTTCAATGTACACAATGTCATTTCTTTATTTATTATTCATAATATTTTCATCTTGTGGATAAAAAGTTTCTTTTTTTTGTGTTCATTTTGGCCAAGTTCGGATTGATACCAAAAATGACTGGCGCACCCTTATCCAAAGCACACACACAGTGTTATTAATGTTACTCTGAGTAAGTTAATTTACCCTGTTTATTGATCCCCAATGGGGAAATTACAATTTACATTTTTTTGTTGAAATACACACACATGCTCAGGACCTATACATGCACAAATGGAGAGATGTCAGGGTGAGTGCGCTGACAGTTGGACAAGGTGATGTGGCATCTCTCCAGCTACCAATCAGCACGTAGTTCTTCTGTAGTAACTAAACAGTATTCAGGTTAAAATTAGCACATGGTTACCCATTTGTTTAAATAATCTGTTATGTGGGCTTATTTGATCTGATAACTTTGAACATCTCTTTCTAATCAGAACTGAGGATTGAATCTGATTTCATAAACATCATGTTTTTTTTCCTCTGTCTTTCTGCAGGCAGTCAACTGGAGACTCTAAAACATCAGCAAAATAAACTTCAACACCTCCTGCAGAACCAGAAGTTTACTCCAGCTGATGTTGAGAGGATCAACCGAGAGAAGCGAGAACTCCAACAGACCATCTCCAGTCTCAGCAAGTCTCTTGAAGAGGCTGAACAGCACAAGTGGAATGAGGAGATCGCTCTGGCCAAAGTGAATGAAAAGGTACTGTATGTCCAGTGACTGTAGTATGTATGCACATGAGGAGCAGATATAGTCAACAAAATGTTGTTAAGATGATGTATGTGACATTTGACTAAGTTATTTTCTTAATAGTTGGAATTAAACTATGCTATTTTGTTTCTGTGTTTATTTTCTACCCAGTCTAGTCAGTATAGGTTGATAATAGCAGATGTTTTTCATCCAGTGGCACACATTTTGACCTTTTCATTTAACTTGTTTTCTCCCGTGTCTGTCTAATCCCAGGCAGCGTTGAAGGTAGCAGAGTACAACAAACTGGCCCGTAAACTGAAGCTGATACCACTGTCTGCAGAGAACGCCGGCGGTCATGACTTTGAGATCAGGCCGTGTGAATATGGACCCGGCAGCATGGTTCAGAATAAAACCCAGAGACAGGTATTTCCTGCTAATAATCCTGTTTAGCAGTTTTGTGAAGGATTTCAGTTCAGTACAAACAAGACTACCTTGCTATCCCAATGCTTAGGTTATTTTCAGTTATGTGTAGCTTTGGACATGCACCTTTTTTATACTTACTACATTTTGGGTTGTTGAAAATTAGATTTGTGTCTTGCATGTGATAATAGACTTTAGTGTTGTGTCCTTGTTCTGATCCATGCTGGGTTGTAGATGCTCTTGAGAAAGCTGGTCAGTGACGTGGAGGAGGAGAACAGTCGATTGGCCAACATGAAACTCAGTCTAGAGGAGTCTTGTGAACAGGTAACAAAATCCTTATTATTTTTGACCTATTAACTTTTTCCCATGCTGACACAATGTTGTCAAATGCGTCTTTTTTTTTCTTTTCAAATCACATATGTCATTTTTAAATGTGTGTCTCTTTAAGGTGAATTCTAACATCTTGGACAAGTCCAATGACCTGAAGCACCTGAGGGAGCAGATTCGCAAGCTGGACGAACTGTTGGATTTTAACATGCAGGTAGAGTCCATATAGTTTAGACTGCTTAATGTTGGTAGAAATGCCTTACTGCATTCACCAGCTGGCACACATCGAGCACACTGAACCACATTTAGACAAGATGGCATCTGTGCTCTTCAAAGCTTAAAAACAGGAATGGTTAAACTTACTTACAAATGGTTACATTTTAACATGTTTGTGACGTGCAGAAAATGCACAGTTGTGTCTCTTACATGTACTGTCATTAGTTTCCTGTGTGTTTGTGTCTGTATAGGAGCTGGCCAAAGAGGAACAGGAATGGTTAGCAGAGGAGGAGTCAGTGGAGAACCATCGTAAGCTTCTTGAGAAGAAGGTTAATTTTGGATACGATGAGTCTGTACAACAACTGAAGGCAGCACAACAACAGTGAGTTACTGTTTTATATATTTATCAACAATATGTATGTCTTAAGGACTACTTAATCCCACTGGAGGCCATGGACAAAACAAAGCAGTGTCAAATGGCCCTGGAAATACTGTTTCATCTTGACATATCTGTCCCATTTATTGAAATCTTCATAAAAAACAGACTTTATGTGTGAGCTTTAAAGTGCTCATATTATGCTTTTTGGCTTTTCCCTTTCCTTTATTGTGTTATATATAATTTGTGTGCATGTAATAGGTTTACAAAGTGTAAAAGCCCAAAGTCCACCCCATAGGGACTTTACGATCTTCCAGAAAAAACACTGTTCACAAACTCCTCCAAACAGCTGTATAGTAGTCCAGCCTTTACTTCCGTGACAAACGTGTGTCACTTTGTAACACACATTTATAATTCTCACCTAGCTGCTAGCATGGCACGCCCTCATACTTTGCAACTGACTGGCTAGTAGTCCTTACCTAGCAACTGCGCATGTGCGACTCCCATCAAAGATGGAATAGAAGTGAGATGCCTCACTCGGTAGATAAAACAGAGAGCTCAACACACTGGGTGAAACGAGGAGCTGCAGAAATGTGCAGTACAACAAATATATGGTGTTTTCTGAAAATTAAACCATGTAAACCTATTCTGATATAACCTCTAAACACAATTATGAACCTGAAAATGAGCATAATATGAGCACTTCAACATCCTCAAGGTTTCTGTCAGTCATAATTATGAGTTTTTTTATTTGAAAATAAAACACTTGTGGTTGTCTCGTCTTCAGGTACCACCTAGTGCTGCAGGAGACCAATGAGGAGAGACGAACAGTAGCCAACAATCTTGCGTCTATATTTACCACAGCTACTAACCACTTATCAATCACAGAGGTAAGGTTCTTACAAGTCTACTACATCTGTCCCTGTACTGCAAGGAAGTATCTATATCCCAGGCATACTTCAATTTGTTATAGCAAGAAAACAAACTAATGTATCAAAATAAGTAGATCTAGCTTTTTTTCCTGCGCAAACATCACAAGCGCATGACATATAGGAACATCCTAAGTATTTCACTGTGGTTTAGATGTGACTGTAGCCATCATTGACTTAATATATTGAGGCTTTCAACAATACTTACGAGTTTGGCCCATGTCCCATCCACTAACATGGAGGGGGGGTGGAAGTTATGACCTATGTTACAGACAGCCATCAAGATGTTTTGCATTCACCTATACAGTCTACGCATCAAGTCCTGATTCCTATACCGTAATGTGTGTAATATATGTGTACGGTACACAGAAGTCACAGTTTGGATCATTCCCCAGTGAAGAGTCAAGGTTCTGTGTGATTTTTAGTAAAGCTCACTTTATTTATTGTGAACTGACAGTACTGAAAATGTCAATGTCCAAACAAAATTCTATCTCTGGATACTGAGGTGAACTTACTGAAGGAACAGTTCAACCAGGTCTGTATTTCACTGTGGGAACACACTTTCCCAAAATTGCAACAGGTCATAATAGACTAAAACTGAAAGCATCTCTTATTCTACGCAAGTGGAAATGCAGGTTTCTTTTTCCTCGTCCCGAGTAAGAGTAATGCTCTTGAATATGAGTTAGCATGTTGAAAGTGTTTCCATTCACAACGGCGACGCACTGTCCTTGTCTTAAACACAACTCTCTCTCCGTTGCTGTTGCTGACCAGAAATTGCAAGCAGGCCTTCCAGCTCCAGATTATTATTTGCACTTGCCATAGTTTGACTGACTAGCATTCCAATTAGCCTATTGTGCTAACGTCAGCAAATGTTCAGTTGAGTTTAATGTTGCTAATGGCGTACAGCTAAAAGGGTCCGACAGAACTTGGACGTGTCAACTCTGGTTCTGCATAATGTCCAGCAATCTACGTACCGTGTAGTTTTGGTACGAAATGCGAATATGCAAACCTTTACAGCCCTAGTGTAATACAGCCCAATGGCTCCTGTGGTTCTTGTACAACAGAAATGCCTGGAGGATCTGCACGTCAGAGTGAAGCGGATCTGCTCTAAGGCTGTGGAAGAGGATGAAGCTGCTGTAGAGAAGCTGCGGGAAACTTTGAAGAACTTCAGGTCCAAGGCAAACAGTTTGTAGAGTGAAGGAGGAGGATAGAGGTCTACAGGTCTGCAGGGGCAGATCATTTCAGAGAATATGGAATTGTAGGGGAGTTTTCCCTCTCATTTGTGTCTTTAGTTTGTTTCCATCTTTAAGAAAAGAAACTTAATTTCATGTTTGAAGAATTTACACGTTTTTTGTGTCATGTTATATCACTGTATACACTTCTGTTTTTTCATTAAAGAACATTACATGTAAAACCCTCCAGTTTCTATAAAGAAAGTCACCAGAGGAAAAAGGCTAGAAATGTGTTTTTTTACTTTGTAACACTGAAATAGTGATAATAAGTGATACTTACCAAAAAAAGAAATGTTTTTTTTAAGTTGTAGTCAATATATTGTTGTAAACGTCGTCATTAGTGTTAGTACTGTAAGATATGTCATCAGTCTTTCCCCACCGTGGTCTGACTGCACCTCATCAGATAGTAGTTGTACCGAAGCCACTAGAAGGCAGCACACGCCTGGTTCAGGTTGCTGTACATTCACATTTTCCTCTAGGAGATAGTTTTTTTTCTTTTTTTTACTTCTGAACTGTTGGTTAACGTTGCAGTTTCTACAATAGCTACTTGGTTTCATTAAGTATTCAAACATTAACAAAACCTTTTTGATCAAAGTAAGCACCAAATGAAATGAATCTCATGATTGCAGTAGTAGTCTACAGCAGACCATACCACTAATTATTAATCAAGTAAATACTAATTA
Organism: Etheostoma spectabile; assembly: GCF_008692095.1. Lineage (NCBI taxonomy): Eukaryota > Metazoa > Chordata > Actinopteri > Perciformes > Percidae > Etheostoma > Etheostoma spectabile. The sequence continues at coordinate 5,872,187 of NC_045737.1, forward strand.
CTCCTAACTAGCTCTGTGGCTGAAGTCAAGACATTATCCCAAAATTTAATCAACTTCATACTTACACAGCTACAAATTGCTAATTTTAAGCTGTTTATTTAATTTGGTCTGAAATACTGTTTGGTTGTTATACAGTCTTGATAAACCAGATGTGTTTTGGACACCTTTACTGTGCTTATTTAATATTTGTATTCTACTAACCCAATCTGTGACTTTATGAATTTGACTTCAGTTATGTCTTGGTTGAGGTAAACGCTGGTTACCAATGAAATAGCAGGCATAGTTTCCGTTTGTGTCGGTCTCATTTATCTTGTTTTTTTACTGAAGACATTAGAGCATTTAACAGAACACATAAAACTGACTGGCTCATTAGTAAATAAAGTGGTTATTATAAGCATTTATTATTTTAGGAGTTTTCTGTCATTGCAGGAGCATTTGTTGCAAATCATTTGACCTCTTCCCCCCCCACCCCCACCCCCCCACACGATGCTTTCTCCATGTCAGGGTCAACATCACTCATTGTACCAGCTTCCAATGAGCTCTGCATGCTTGGCCTGCAGTATTAGGATTTAGTTACATTTATGTCCCATGCCGAGATCAAATCCAGATTTCTGTGGCTATCTGCACACAATTCAAACCACAATTCTAGTTTACTTTTGAGTTTGCATCTTAATTTTTTCCCTTTCGTGTTCTATAATATCGGCCCTGATCCAGTGCTCGTCAGATCGGCCTAATGGAACTTTTGGTTTCACGGCCTTTATCGTAGGATCTTGTTGAACTAAAGTTTGGTTTTCTGGTTCAGCTTGTTGGACATGGTAGTATTGATTTAGGATTTCACAAACTCTTTTCCTCATTCCACTTTCAAGGGCGAATCTGCCCTACAACCGAACACTGTTAACATTGTCCAGTAGCTTGCAAAAATTGTTTCTTCTTCATTCTCTTTTGGGTTGTGTAGTTTGTATTCTAGTTCCTATCAAAAAATGTCAAAGTGTGCATGACTTAATACATCTCAGAGATGATTTTGTTGCAGCTGTATTTCAGGACTTCAGTAAGTGTTATAAATATCCTAAGAGTCTTAATTTGAAACTTTGCACTACTTGGCTTTGATTCGTTACTTAACAGCTTTAGTTTTTCTCACCCAGTAGTTTTTTGTTGCTCCTTCCACCTGTTCTGACGCATTCTAGAAAATATAGGAGGAAATTACCTGCGATATTAAAAATATATGAAGTGGAATAATGGCTAGTTTATACAACAGAATGGTGAAATGCAACTACTAAGCAATTGTTTGAGTCATTTTTCAAGCAAGCATTCACTTGCCCCAGTCTTTCAAATGTGAGAATTTTCAGCGTTTTTCTTTTTTAAATTATTTTATTGTACACCTTTGGCCCTGAAAAATTGTAACAGTTATTTTCTACACAAGGTTTTGACTATTATAATATAATATAATAATAAAAAACCGTGTGCAGATAAATCAATGATACAAATAATAGTTCATTGAAATCCTGAAATGTTTTGCACGATAACACCCCAGATATGTGATATCTTTCTTGGTATCTGGGGCGATGGCCCAACCCTTGCACTTTTACATAATGTCAATACAGGGAAATGGAAGACATATTTTACAAGGGGAACATTTGAAAACCGTCAGTGCTGAGAGCGTGAGAAAAATGTTTTGGCAGATGCATTGAGGAGAGATGAGGTGATTGTGAGGGGCTCCGTCGAGAGAGGGAATGAAAAATGTGATGGATAACTTCCACCACTGGCAGAAGCAACCCCTGTGCGTGCGTGTGTGTGTGTGTGTGTGTGTGTCTTGTATGGGGTGTGCAGGAAGTTAAAGGACAGGAGAAAGGCTGGTGCCGTGTGTTAACAGCTACAGAGACTTAATTCAACTAAACAGGATAGACCTGGGTGTGTTTATCAGATCCCATATGGACAGGTGGGTTCCATCACTGCCATTTTACAAGACTTAAAAGAGTATGAGTATGTCTTTGCATGTGTGAGAAAATGAATGTCATGATTTGTGTATCTTTGTACCCCCAGAGGCATGTACATGGTGGCCTAAATGTGCATGTGTGAGTCCTTGTACAGGAATGGGGTTGCTTTTTTCTGCACAAACCTGTGTTTGTGTTTTTGCCTGTTTCCATGCTCCTTTACATGTTGTGTTTGTGTTGCTTGTGGCCCTCAGGCTACGTGGACCTATTTTATCATGGACCATTGCATTGAAAGACATGCACCGTGAATTGTTGATACACTGTATGTTCTTGCTTTCACACAAGAGAACTCAATGTGATTGTGCCGGCAAAGGCCTACAGTGCCTTGCAAAAGTATTCACCCCCCTTGGCTTTTTATCTATTTGGTTACATTACAGCAGAGGTACCCAGATGTTTTCATATGAAGGGCTAAAATATATCTGGATGGAAGGCCACGGGCCGAAAATAAATGTTAAATTCAGAATACGTACTTTTTAAATGCACAAAATGTACGTTTTGTAGTCATTAAGTTTAAAATTAGAGGATATAAAGCACGAGCATGTCAAATCCATAGAGGGCCAAAACAAAGAGAGAACGGGCCAAACTTGGCCCGTGGGCCCCAAATGGGGCGTCCTTGCATTACAGCCTTTAGTTCAATATTTTTTTTAATCTGAATTTTATGTCATGGATCAGAACACAATAGTCAAATTTGGTAAAGTGAAATGAGAAAAATGTACACAAACTATTTTTTTTAAATAAAAAACCTGAAAATTGCCGCTAACCAAACACTGCCATGAAGACCAAGGAACTCTCCAAACAAGTAAGGGACGATGTTGTTAAGTACAAGTCAGGGTTAGGTTATAACAAAAATATCCAAATATTTGATGATCCCTAGGACCACCATCAAATCTATCATCATTTCTATTTCTAACTATAGTTTCTATCATAATCAAACGGAAAGAACACGGCACAACAGCAAACCTGCCAAGAGACGGCCGCCCACCAAAACACATGGACCGGGCAATAATCAGAGAGGCAGCACGGAGACCTGAGGTAACGCTGGAGGAGCTGCAGAGCTCCTCAGCAGAGACTGGAGTATCTGTACATAGGATGACAATGAGCCATACGCTCCATAGAGTTGGGCTTTATGGCAAAGTGGCCAGAAGAAAGCCACTACTTTCAGCAAATAACAAAAAGGCACGTTTCGTGTTTGCGAAAAGGCATTGTGGGAGACTCTCAAAATGTATGGAGGAAGGTGCTCTGGTCTGATGATAAAATTGAACTTTTCGGCCATCAAAGAAAACGCTATGGTGCAAAACCAAGCCATCACATCAGCCAAAGAACACCATCCCCACAGTGAAACATGGTGGTGAAGCACCATGCTGAGGGGATTTTTTTCAGGTCAGAGTTGAGGGAAAGATGGATGGAGCTATATCCAGGGATGCTCTTGAGCAAAACCTGTACCACTCTGTGCGTGATTTGAGGCTAGGACGGAGGTTCACTTTCCAGCAGGACAATGCTAAAGCAACACTTGAGTGGTTTAACCCTTGTGTTGTCTTCCTGTCAACCATGAAAAGAAAACGTTTTGGTCACCTTTTTTCGACATTATTTTTGCTTTTTCCGACATTTTTGTCACTTTTTCAATGTTGTGGGTGCTTTTTGTTGTTTCTTCCCAAAGTTTTTTTTGAAGTTTTGAGTTGTTTTTTTTGCGCCAAAGCTTGTTTTGACGGCCCAATTTTTTGTGACAATACTTTTTTTTTTTTTTTTTACTGAAAACGGGTCAAAATTGACCCAAGGACAACATGAGGGTTAGGGGGAATCATGTAAATGTGTTGAAATGGCCTAGTCAAAGCCCAAACCTCAATCCAATAGAAAATCTGTGGTCAGACTTAAAGATTGCTGTTCACAAGCGCGAACCATCCAACGTGAAGGAGCTGGAGCAGTTTTCCAAGGAGGAATGAGCAAAACCTCCAGTGGTAAAACGTGTCAAGCTCATGGAGACTTATCCAAAGCAACTTGGTGCTGTGAAAAAGTGGCTGTACTACTGTATTGACTTTAGGGGGGTGAATAGTTATGCACATTGACTTTTTCTGTTAATTTGTTTGTTGTTTGCTTCACAGTGGGAAAAAAAAACATCTTTAAAGTTGTGGGCATGTTCTGTAAATTAAATGATGCAAATCCTCAAACAATCCATGTTAATTCCTGGTTTTGAGGCAACAAAACACAAAAAATGCCAAGGGAGTGAATGTAAGTGTGTGTGCGTGTGTGTGTGTGTGCGCGCGGTTCTCACAGGGCCTCTAATAGAAGGGAGATGTAAGGAAGGGGACATGTGATGGTGTGTGGTGTGCACATGAGACAGACAGAAGTAGGAAAAAAATCTTATCTACTTCCCTGCTCCATGACCTGAAGATATTCCATGTTGTTGCTCTCAGCAGCTAATCTGTCAAACCGGAGACAGCCAGACGCAGTAGAGCAGCGAGGTGTTAATGTGGAGACTTATTAGGGGTTAATCTCACCTTTCCGCCACAAGAATAATCAGTTCTACAGATGTGGGAGAGAAAGAGGACGATAAAGAGAGAAAGCGAGCTCTGTTGTATAATTCCACGCTCTCTATTTTCTGTCTCTCAGCTCCCTGTCAAAACACCATTGTGTAGCTGAAATCTGTCTTCCTTACCCCTACATTATTGCTAGCTCTGGCATTTTGATTTTTGTTCCAACAACTAATTGTCTCCAGATTTAGAAGACAAATCAACGTCTGCTGTAGCTGTGACACAGACACGCACAGAAATGATGCAACTGAGTCAGATTTGAAAAACGTTTCTGTCAGACAATTGTTGACATGTCGACGTTAGGACGATCATTAATAACAATAACACAACAATTACAGAAAAACACATCCTTTTTTTAAGCTGTCAAATACATGATACTATGCAACATTTGCTCCTTGCAAATAGCTTGTTTGGGCTCATGTGTAATGCATTGCTGATGTGGAGGCATATTTTGAGCAGGTTTCCTAACGGCAGAGTCTTGTCTACGGATGAAAGATGTAAGTACTTCCAAACAGACATAGGAATGTTGTTGATCAGACAACTTTGTATACAAATATGTAATGCTAATAAATACACCAGGTATGCAACTGAGTCAAAGCATGTTACCGTAGAGTGCTGGTTGGGGAGATGTGTTTCCTTACCTCCATGTTCACTTTCTCTGCTCTGCATTTTAAGTTAAGTCTAATACAGTTTTTCAATATCTTTTGTTTGTGCATTATATAGTCATAAATTGTGGTTTTCACAGGTTTTTTTTGTTGAATATGATTTTTTTAATACTTAAAACAAGTAATAGTTTTCCTATCTTCCTCAGGAAATAAAGTGCAAAGTAAACAGTCTAAATAGGTTCTGCTTTTGGCCCACCCATGAGAGAGAGAGAGATCATGGCTTTCAAATGAGCAAAGTGGCAGTTGGTCAAGGCCAGGCCCACAGCCTCTACCTTGCCCCCTTTCTTCCTCAAAAGCTACAGAGTCAGAAATTGCACATAATAAGCTCATTGTGGGACTGGCTCTAGTGGCTGTAATTCTGCACCAAGGCGGAATTTTGGGAAAGAGACTTCAGATATGGTATTAGGGGACCACTAAGGTCTATATAAAAGAGACTTCAGATATGGTATTAGGGGACCACTAAGGTCTATATAAAAGAGAGTTCAGATATGGTATTAGGGGACCACTAAGGTCTATATAAAAGAGACTTCAGATATGGTATTAGTGGACCACTAAGGTCTATATAAAAGAGACTTCAGATACAGTATTAGGGGACCACTAAGGCCTACATAAAAGCATCCAAAGAGCACCATGTCATGGGACCTTAAAGGCTGCACCTTCCCATGTGTTTACCCCTTTTCTGGATTAAGAGTTAATGTGTTAAGTAGAATGTGTGGTTCCCTGTCAGGATTTGGTCTAGTTGAGTCCAACCCCGCCCACTTCCCACTTGGAGCTCTGAGAACACTGACTGTAGCAGCACTCAACATAATCCACCAATCTGGGAGGAGCAATCAAGCTCACCCGATATGCACCACCCAAGCCAAATGAATCTAAAATCAATGTGAACATCAAAAATAACCATTTGACACTCAGATGCTCAGAAATACTTGGTCGTAGTTTGGTCTCCAGTGGACTACTTTACCAAGTATTGGTTTTAAGCTTTTTCAGTGTTATTTATTTGCTCTAGCTTTTCCAATGTTTGAGACCCAGATGGTGATAATGATACTCCAAAGGATGTTGAAATTGATCATTATTTCTATTGAAAAACATCACATTTTCCTATGGACGACTCCTAAACCCCTCAAATAAGCGCCTAAGTCTTTGAAAAACCCACAGAAAACACTGTTTATAGTGTGTCGAATTGAGGCGGTCTGTGATTCTTTAGGTGGATGTCAAATACTTCTGTAAGACATCATTCTACCCCCAACATCGCCACACTCCGTCCAACACTTACCCTGGCAGGTGTCTACGCCTTTGTCTCCTCCAGGCTGGACTACTGTAATGCACTCCCCCTCGGGATCTCTGGCAAAAGCACCCAGAGACCACAACCCACCCAGAAGAGCGCTGCCTGGATCCTGATGATGAGGGTGCACCAGCATAATCACATCACCCCCATCCTGAAATCTCTTCACTGGCTCCCTGTCCCACTCAGGATTGAATATTGAATATAAGGTCTCCCTCCTCACCCACCAGTGCCTTCATGGACATTTCCCCCTTTTACCTAGAGGAACTCCTCTACCCCCCAGACTTCCTCACGCACCCTCCGGTCTGCAACCACAAACACCCTCCAAGCCCCCAGAACCAAGCTGTGCAGCATGGGTGATAGGGTAGGGTGACCAGAGGTCCCCGGTTTTGGTGACCTGTCCCCGGCTGGAGTTGTCCCCGGATATGTCCCCGGATTTCACTATGACTGACAGACCCGAAATTGGAATGAAGGAAAAAAAACACTTCCCAAACGGAGCCAATAGTCGCACACCCTACACCCGCAGGCTCCAGACAGCCAGAGCCAGCGCTGCTCAGAGCTCAGAGATGTTTTATAAAGCCGTATTTTCCGATGCTAAAATAACTGATTATTCACATGGAGTCTGGTGGGTTTAGCGAACGCCATTTCGCGGACTTTTGTGTTTTAAAAAGGTGTAGTGGAGGGAAGTATGAGGTAGCAGCAGGGGTGAGTCTAGGATCAGACCTTTTTTTGGGGGGCAGCTCTAGGTCTAGTGTCCGTCCCCGTTTTAAGTTTTACAAAAATAAAAACATGACGTGTTTTGGAGGTAGGCCTACGCTTCTGAGATGAAATTGTTCCCGGATTTTGTCTGAGAAATCTAGTCACCTCATGACAGGGCCTTTCTGTCTGCTGCTCCGAGGCTGTGGATCGCCCTCCCTGACCACCTGAGGGCCCCACAGTCTACTCATGTTTTTAAATGACACCTAAAAACATATCTTTTAAAAAAATATCATGATCTTTTAAATTCTAATTATTGACTTTTAATTATACGCTCTGTAGGACTTTAAGATTGCTGTAATGTAAAGTGGAATACAAATAAAATGTATTATTTCTTGTTTTGTGCTGATATTGAGGTACTTTGTTGTAATATGGGCCCTGTTTTGCTGATGAGCTAATTAGTGAGCTGCTGTTTCTGTTCATGTAGTTCAGTGATTTAGCTCTTTGAAAAGTCAGTCTTTCAAATATATTTATTTCTTTGCATTAAGCATCACCCACAGGCCTTTTTCCCCGTTGTAGGTCGTGTACCCGATTTTGTTGTTCAATGTTAAACTCTCTCACCAATACATAACTTCACTTTTACCTGTTTTTATGTTGCTCTCCTTTCCCGTCATGAGCTGGGTCACAACACAGGTCCAAAAAGCTGATATCAGCCCCCCGCCCACGTCCACTGGATTCTGGACTTTCTCACCAACAGACCACAAGTAGTGAAACAACAAAGTCTCTCTTTGGAGATCAAAAACTGTTCTCACTGCAATCACAGCTGCTCGTTCATCCATTAGAGGGGAACTCCACTTAATTTACACATGACGAACAGTTTAGTCGTCATGGGGAGTACTACTCGGCCTGTGGAAGTCCTATGTTGCTCTGGAGGACCTTTGTCAAATCTCAGACAATGACCTTGGTTGTGTCATAGTTTTATGATCAGGCTTGTCTCGGTTTGGGCTTACAGTGTGAGTTTGAAAGATTTTTTGCTGTGTGCGCATGATTATATATGTGCACGCATTTAAAGGAGCTACAGATAAACTGTAAGCTGCTGTTTTTCATTATTCTTTTTCTCAAACTGTCTTTTGTGAGTCCCTCAAATATGTGGAAGTGCCATACTAACTTGCTGAAGTTCCCCTTAAAAAGAATTTAACAACGAACAGTCCTCTGCTTGCTCTACAGCAATGATGAAACGTAAGTTGGTTAGTAGTCTATATCCGCTATGTTCTACTTCCGGGATTGCTCCGTTGCCAACGGAATTTCTGTTGGATCTCACTTTATTCCCGCCGGATGTCCGTTACATTCCACTTTCTTTGTGTTGGAATTTAAAGACTTTGAGTTATGAGGACTATAGACCTTTTTCAAGGCAGACATTTTGACTTGTCATAGTAGGAAAAGCACAGCTGAAATTAATAACCTTACTGATGGCTCAATTCCATCAAGTTTCCCAGTAAGCTTCAGTATTTCAGTTAGTCAGCATGCATAATACCAGGGCCTCTCCTAAGTGGATTAATGGTTTTAAATACACCTGTGCTATTCCTACTACATCCTAGCTAGACTCTCTGTTCAATCTGAGTTTTCTGTTGCACGTCTAAAACAACTTTTGAACGTACACATGTTCCCCCAGAACAAGTTCCTTCCCGAGCCTTTGTTGCAGCAGCACCGTGGGCTCTGCCCAAGACGATTGGGATTGGTTTAAAGAAACGCCAATAAACCAGAGCACGTTTTTCTCCCATCCCTGGATGACACAGTGTCAATATTCACAGAAAAAAGCTCCTGAATAAAGCTGGACAGAATGGGCAAGTAGCGTACAGTGTCCACCTCTGTCATCACAGCTGTGTGTGCGCCAGCTTTTTCCATGGGGTCTTCATGGAAACATGGGGACTGCATGCAGATGCAAGTGTGAGGCCAGCGGTTCCTTATTGTTATGGTTCCTTTGATGAGAGTGTGCTGTGTTGATATTATGGCAGTGTCTTCAGCACATGTTGATAGTTTCCTGTGTGTTCAGCCTCAGTGCGGAGTGCTGTAATCAGGGTATCTTTTGTTGAATAACAGATTCAATGAGTGACCGGTTTACACACAGCAGGTTGTTCCATTTCAGCTCGCCCATAATTCAGCTTAGGCATGAAACATAACAGTTTCTTAAATGTTATTCTTTGGTGTCAGCAAAATGTATCCACATAATCCACAGTACGGCAGATCCACCACAGATTTAGCTAAAAAAAAAAAAAACTAGACAGGAAGTGTGTCCCACAGTAGTGCAACAGTCACGTAGAGTTCCACATAAAATGAAGAAAGAACAGCTGGAAACCTACTTGGACTGTACAGATGGAGCTTTTCTGGAGATTAAAGTATGTTTTGTGGTTTACCCCAACCATGCAGCTTATTGATATATATATATATATATATATATATATATATATAAAACCTAACAATATACAAGTTATATAAGTTAAACTTGCCTGATGTTCATTAAACAGGCTTCAGTTGTTTTAAAGGGGTAGTCCAGTGGTTTAGTATTACACTTCCATAACGTTGGTAAACATGTGATTGACAGAGCTGCTGAGGCTAAGATGTGTTGATTTTTAGTCCTTCCTATGGGTCAGCTCCCAAAACACTGACTCCTACACTTCCCATAATGCAACTCAGTAACATCTTGTTCCCCCGTTTCCAGTGTTTTTGGAAAGCTAAGTTAACCAGTTACTGGCCGTTTATTTATATATATATATATATATATATATATATATATATATATATATATATATATATATATATTTACTTTATAGAACATTAAATTGGTATCAATCGCTCAGTAAAGAGGATCAACACATTTCCCAAAATGTTGAGCTATGCTTTAAAATATGTTATAATCATAATTCTAAGGCACTTTCTTGCAACTGCTGACATTTTGCCCATCTTAAAAATTAAGCTATTGTGTTCGGCCTGTACACAAGGTAGCCCGTGGTGGGGATTTAGTGTTTCCACCTAGAGTGGAGAGGAGTGTACCTCTGTGTACCTCTAAGGTCACAGCATGGCAGAATCATTACAGAGGTCAATTTTTTATTTCCTGTTGTTGTAATCTCTGTTGAAATGTGTCCACTTCACATTGGCGCAGGGCGCTTTCCACCATATGGCTTAACTTACATGAATCAAAGGGAAAATAAACATGCCATGTTTGTTCGACTTCTCCTTTCCACTTTTTTTGTTAGATCACAGTAAAAAGGAGCCTTAAAACAGTTCGACATCAGTCACTGTGTGTCTCTGTGTGCGTGCGCACGTGTACATCATGTGTCCTTGTTATGTGTCTTTATGCTTGCAATCTAGCTCTGAATTTTTGTCAAGAGCTAGAAGATGTGTGTGAGTGAATTAAAGGGCAACTGAGCACAAGATATCAAATTTCCATCAGGTCTGTCTCTCCTCACTCAGGCCTGGATGGGGGATATTAAGGCACTACAAGGGGTCATGAGAAGGTCATTGTAGCCTATGAAAGGTTATAGAGGGGTTATAAAGGGGCTGTGAGTCAGAGGTTTGAACTGTTTGCGCCCTTTTTTTGCTCTGTGAGTCATTTTCAGGCTTAGTAGGATCCATTTCAGGGTCCATTCACCTCAGGGGGAAACAGATGTATGTTGGAGGATCGGAGGCTACTTGTGGAGGTATTTTGGGGATCCTCCACACTTATGTTTGGATTTGATCAGTAGCTTAAACAGTGATTGCAAAATTTAGTGGCAGTCTTGTTTTATCACTGAATTCTCGTTCCAGTGGCCTGGTTTCTGATCTGATTTGTCATGGAATCATGCATTTCTTCAGTTTTTGTTTCAGTTTCTGCCACCTTTTTGGCTCAGTGATCTGGATGTGCGATCATTCACAATGTTGTGAGTCTGAATGTGGTTTGAAGCCCTCCTCTGCAACACCTGTCCTGTTTTCCCTTCTGCATACTATCGAGTAAAGCAAAAATATGAACATGGTTTTAACAGCGAAATTTAACTATTTAGTTTTCATTGAGGTGGAAATCAGTTTTCTAACTTAAAACGGCATCTATCGTTTTGTTTTCAGCCTGTGAAAAGGACAAGGATGAGAAAACATCTGTGCAATGCTGCAGCTAGCACAGAGGAATGCTTGCTTACATGGTTGGGGATCCCACATTATTTCAGTGCCCTGATGAGCTGTAAATTTATGTATAAACACAAGGTTCAGTCAATTTATGGCATTCTGATATGTTTTTTTCCATTCAGCGCAAATTTAGAGTATGGATGTGCTTAATGTTAGATGATAAGGATACAGAGCTTATGCATCTGTGTGTATGTTATATAGCCAGTAAGATACTAATGCTAAGCTGTGTAATATATTCATCGGATGTAGAATCTTTTGAGGCAAACACACACACACACACACACACACACACACACACACACACAAACACACATACACTCCTCCTCCTTTTCAGATGAGCTAAGACAGAAGTTTGGAAAGAAGTTTATAAAACTTTACAGAGATTAATAAAATGCAGGAAACAAAACATAAACAAGATTGCGTTTACAATTTTGTAAGGAAACGAGTAAAGACTAAATAAATTACAGTTATTTAACATTAAATATTACCTCACAAACAAAACAAAATGCTGATGTCCAATAACTAAACAGTATAAATGCACAACAGAACAGAAGACAAATTGCCGGCACAGCTATACATAAAGCAAGCGGTTCTATATTAAACCATTTTAGTTCCTATGTTGGTAAATATGTTCCCCCCCCAAAAAAAATTATGGAACCATTTCACAGGATTCATTAAAATATACAGTACCAGTATAAGAAGTTTTATTATTCCTGACATATATGGCTACTGATAGCTAGCATTACTGGTAGCCAAGCTACTTTCTTGAAATGTAATATCTTTGATAAAAAACTCAGTATGCAGCTGTTTCTACACATGCTGCACATGTTAAACCACCAAGCGGATTTACTTTATGTTAACATCACATCTTGAACTTTTCAGTTGGCAGTTAACATTAGTTAGGGATATTTATTTGCTAGCTAACAACAGTTAGCCTCAGCTGATGTTAAGCTACCTGGACACAAGGGGCCTGATCAGCCCCTCCCCCCTCCGGATGGGTCACTTGGGAGAAGGTGTCTAATGACAAGACCCAAAACACCTTATGACCCCGGGTCCATCCCTGACCATGTGTCCATGTTGCACCGCAGGGTGTACTACGCGACTAGCTGACATGTTGCATGCAATGCACGTATAATATGTCGAAATTGTCATGCCAAAGAAACAATGGTGAAAATGATGAGAAATGTCTAAATCCCTGTATATGTTACTAAAGTCAGGTTTACTTTGTGCTACGTTTGTTTTGAACTCTCATGTATTGGGTAAAACCAGCACTGAGTGTCTTACAATTTGGTGAAATCTAAATAAAATTCTTAATTAATCCCATATACAAACAAGCATGGTGGACAATTGCTCTCACAGTCTACCCAGTGAGCCACTCTGTCACCCATTTAAGGTAGGCCAATCTACTAAAACCCACATTATTATTTTTTTAATCCTTGTATGACTGAATGAAATTTTTTCTTTTATATGCTGGTCCAAACACTTGACTGTTTTTTCCCCAGAGTAGCCATTTAAAACATTTCTATAACTTTCGATGTGTCCTATTTATGAGGCGTAACTGCATAGAGGGTGAAGGACTCAGAAGCTCACACTAAGATCTTTTGCATACGACTGAGGTGTTTATGGAGGAAGTGAGAGGTTCCTCCCTTGAACACGAGGGAGTAGACACAGATACACACACAAGAGTGTATGTGGATTAGCACACACATTCCTAAGTTTAAGCACAGGGGGTATAAGAGAACAAGAAGGATGGAGCGCTGGAGACATTAATGGATGAAGCTAAAGGACATTCTGCCGTTTCCTCATGAGAGGAGAATGAATGGCGAGTTAGTAGTCTGGTTGGCCTCTTGGGGTCTTAGACACACACACACACACACACACACACACACACACACACACACACATACACACACACACACACACTGTGTTTACAGGAGATTTAAGCTGTTCCACGCTGTGCCTGAGCGTAGCAGAGATGCTTCTGAGCCATGTGTGTAAACGATGAGAGGAATGCAGACTGATGTATTGACAACGCATATTATGTCCATTTTGTAATATCTATATAGCTTTAACCCCAGAGTTAAACAGCCGTAGTATGATATATAACTCTCAAATTCATGTTTTTTTAAGTTAAGTCAAATAACATGATTAATGGTTTAAAGTTTGTGTTTGATGTTGTTTTTTGTAAGTTTTGAAGAACTCAGAAGTCAAGAAAACTGTCTCGCCCATAAATTTTAAGGACATTTTGCAGCGTAGGCTATAATATTAGTAAGCCATAAACTGTGGGGGATTGCAGCATATTGACCCAGGGGACCATACATTGAACAGTTGACCTAGGGAAAAACATTGCTGAGAACATAAAATTGTTTATTGTATCCTATTAAGTGCATATTAAGCTGGGGAACAAAGGCCCTGGGAAGATATGTTACCAAGCAGTTTAGCTCCGATTAGCTAACAGTTTGGTTTTATAGCCCTACTACAACCGTTTTCTTTTATCTTGCGCACAGAATCACTCCCTACGATTGCTAGCCGACCTGATCTCCCACCGGTGCTTCTGCCTGTTACAAAAACATGTTTCTATCACATTGTGAAGGGCAATAAAGGTTTTCTGAATAAAAATGTGACTCTAAATAAATAAAAACCTGAAACGCTTGGCAACCAGGTTAACAGTGGCCAACAAGTGGCCTCAGACAAAACGTTGCTAAGAAATTTGACAAGTAGAAATATCACTAAGCCGTACATACAATCCATCAGTCTATAGTCACAAGCAAGTATATTATTTAACTCTCTGTGTTAAAAGAAATACTGTTTTGAATAAGTATTTCACAGACGTAAATCCCAGCTGGTCAAATATAACTTGTTGTGTGTCTTTGGTGGTGTCATTCAGGATCACACCCCTTTCAAGCGGGCCGTCACATCATCTCGGCAGTTTCCTCGTTGCTTGATGTGGTGTGCCATATTGGAGCTGACAGCGTCCTCCTCAGCAGCGCCACTGTCCAGTCTGCCTCTGAGCTGTTTCTTATTGTTGCACTCTAACAACACAGAAAGACGTGGATGGAAAATCACGTCATCAACCAGCCTATCAAAACCTTTGGCTTTGCTTTCTCGGTATGATGCCATCCATCCATTCAGAAAAGTGTTTACACGTATTTAGTCCTGAGAGGGGGACAGCAGAATAGAAAAGGATAAAAGTTCTTCTATTTTTACATCACTGTTAAGCTTGAGAGCACCAGGAATACACAGTTACTCAGCAGGTTTACATTGCAACTTCTGGCTATTAAAAGACTTAAAATGGCAAACTTACAATAAAACTTATTTAAACCGGCATTCTCATCTGGTCCAATACTCAAACATAGAGATTTTTATTTTATTGTATGAATACACACAAACAAACACACGTTTACTTACATACATGGACTTACTGTACATTATTTTCCTGGAGACTTACCCCTAACCTACCTCACCCTAACCTTTACAACTGAACCAAAAATGATAATTTTCCCAATTGTGGACAGACCTTTTTGTCCTCAATTGGACAAGCTATCCCCAATTAACTGGTATTTGGACTGTAATGGATCTCCGAAGGTAGCCTAAGTCATGATCTCACACACACACACACACACACACACACACACCATGATGTCCAACAGGTGTGAAGCTGAGACGGAGCGTTGTAATGCACATTCTCAGGTTGCACTTGAATATTTAAAGGAACACGCCACCGTTTGTTGAAATAGGGCTCATCACGGTCTCCCTTAGCTGTAGATAGGTGGGCCAATGCATTGTTGTAGTCCGGTACAATAAAGCACCTGCCAAAAGAGTGTCTGAGTCAGACTTACTCAAGCTAACTGAAGTTCAAATGTCATGTACATTCAAAATATCAAATGCTTGGATCATGCATATAAGCTGCAGAGATATCTTTTCTTTTACCCTCCTTTTGTTGGAGTTCACCACAATCACTGTCTCCCACATAACCACAAAATATGAAATCCCTTGCAAAATTCAAAACATTTTCCAGAAGCTGACTTTAAAAATAGAGCGTTTGGTGAAAAGTCACAAGACTGATGTGTCACTGTTTTACAATGGCAACGCATTCTCATAAATGGGTTTGTATGATATCGTACAAAAACTTATGCACAACAATTTGTATGATATCCTACGGAATTATGACCGCCGGCTGATCACGTGGGTCCCATGACAGTTAAATGTAGCAGTCTTTACAGTTAAATTTAGATCTGGGAGCCTCTTTTGATCTTAAAAACAGGACCAGTATTGTGCTGTCTTCACATGTCTTCAATTGGCAGCTGTATTGTTTTGATGTTGTGATGCCTCTCCTCCTTCCTTCTGTGCTTACAACTGATTTGTCATATAGCCTGAGTCACACTGACATATTCCAGAGCAGTGGCACAAAGAGCTTCTTGTGGTTTGACAGATCTCTCAGGAGGACCCGCTACATGTCTGATAATACAGTGACTGCACATAGGTTATCATTCTGATCTTTACTCACGCCAGCTGGCAAAATGGTGGCGGACAAGGCTCTGCCCACAATTACTTCCTCCTGTAAACAAGCTGGTCACTGATTTGAAGTGAATTGTGAGAATTTGAGTTATATGTAAATCTTCTTGTAAAGTATATCTTAAAAACCATAATGCTGAGGCTCAAAGGAAACAGGCTTTCTCTTGAAACAGGTTGACTTTTTTTACTATCTCCAGATTGGTTTGGAAATCATGGGAGAAATGAGCTTCATGTGCCCCATATAAACCTCACTAATCGTTTTTAAAAAGATGAGAAAACATATTTAGGTTTGTGGATTTTAAAGAGCAACCAGGATGTGGCTTCTAAAAATAGGTTTTACAGCTGATTTTTGTTTTGTAATTTTTAGTACCGTGAGTACAACGTGCCATGACATTGTATTCACCTCCATTGACATTGATATCTGGTAATTTTAAATATTGCATGGTTAGACGCCATCACAGGTAGGAGTTTTGCAGTTCTGCCAGTATTTAGCACCTGCAGTTTAGAACACCATCCCCGCAACCACTAACAGTTGTTAGTGTTGTATTACACTCCTGTGGAACATTATCCTTCATTACAAGCTCCTCTGACACCATGAACAAAGGAGCAGTAGACTCATCTGACTAATGACACTATCGTCTGACTGTCAGTTAGCTCTAATGGTTTCCTCTGTTGTCCACAGCTAAAGCTGATGAACTATGCACATTTCCACAGTGGGGCCAATACCAGTTTACCGCTGTCATGGTTGACGCAGGAAGATGTTTAATTGGCCTCACATTAGCCATTAGACTAGAGTCTACGTTTTGCCAAGCCACACTGTGGGTGTACTTTTTAAAACTTTTTTTTTTTTTAAATAGGGTTTTGACTCTGATTAGTCAGTTGAACTGGATCAATCGGTGGCTTGGAAACTAAATTAATGAGTAGGAAAAGTAGAAGTAATGGCTGTGGAACGTGTTGACTCACTACGTGCACTGCATTTCTAGGTTGACCAAATAGCGATCCTTTTTCATTTGATAAAACATTGATATTGTGAGCAGCCGGTTTCATACCAAAGTTACTGGCTGCAGATCTTTACTGTCATAATGTTACCATGGTGATATGTTCAACATCCAACAGATCGACGTTTTAAACACAGTGGCTCGTCATGATTTCAAGTTTCTTAGTATTAGCTGCAGAGCATAACAGATCGGATCTTAACAGTGAAACCGCAGCTGTCAAATGGGATCAATCACCTGCTCTGAGCTCGACTGGTGCATCTGCTCTGGCTGCAAAATGTTTCAGAGAGAATCGCAGTGTTGTTTATAGAGATAATGAGTTGCATAAGGAAATAAGAGAGACTTGGCAAGCCCAGCTTTACCCTGTAGTTGTTGAACCAGGCTGCACTGATTAACAGCTCTGGAGACAGTTAGAGGAAGGGCTGTGAAATGCGAGAGAGCAGGGGATGGATCCTGTATCAACCACACACATTAGTTAAGCAAGACACATCATCTCTTCTCATGTTCTCCAACTCCTGCATCATTGTCTTTTCATCGTCCTCCCTCTCTCTTCAAACATGTATTAGCTCTTAACTCCAAGGCTCCTTTTTCCATGTTGTTTTCTTTATGTTGTAACACTGGTCTTTCATCCATCTATCTTCCATCCTTCATTGTCTGTCTCACCTTCCTTTTATTCTTAGGTACTGCAGGTACTATACTTTACTTTAGGCATAGATACTCCATTCTCTTCTGTGTTTAATGCCTGTTCCTGTCATTTGATAACATCCGATTCTATTCATCTTTTATTACAAAGTTTAAATCCCTAATGGCCTATTGCTCTCTTGTTCCTGTCCCTCTTTTACATGAAAAGTGACAGCAATACAATGATTAATTTCTGTTACCTAACTCCTTTTTGATCAATGTCACGTTTGTATAGCGTAATTTTCAAAACCCGAGTTTTTGTCTGAGTGTGGGCTGATCGTAGCTTGTTGTTGCTTGTTGTCTGCATCCACACAACAGTAGATCACGTGTGCTAGTAATTACCTACAGAACACACTACACTGTGGGGAATACATTTATTATTAATAAAATGAGACAATTTCAAAGCGGGTACCGTATAAAAATAAAGCTGTAGTTATGTTTCTAAAGTGAGAAAATCTTGTTTCACTAACAGCAATTCATCTGAGAGGACACAAAATTAGCAGTGAATAAACAACTATTCTTCTAATTATGATAACAAAACGCTTTGATATAGCTTTTCTCACATTACTTTCTTACATTGTTAATTAAAAAACAAAAACAGGAAACAATGCAGTCAAATGACACTAAAGTTGTAAAACATTGTAAACGCTCAGATACTGAGAATTTTCCGGGAAGAAAAACCTTTAAGGTGTCCCGGGGAATTTTGACCACTAGTAATGCTATAGAGCAATGTTTTTAAGAGAGGGCCCCGTTATGTTTGTATTGTATAATCATGTGACAATGCAACACACACCGCCCTGACTCCAGTATCAGATATTCCGCAGAGCAACAATTGGTGATGGTAACAAGCAAAGTAGCAATGCAACAACAAAGACTGAAAACTAGTGAATGGGATGTAAAAATCTTTTTTTCAAAATCAACTTTGCAAATGTTTTATGAGGAAGAAAATATGTTATATTAAACTCTTTTGTTAGACCTAAAGCATACACAAAATGTATATTGGTGAGAAACACTGAATGCACACATAACTGTTTGTTTCCAAGACAACTCCACCTAAAATATTTTACAATGTAAACCACCCAGTCTTTTACTGCTTTTCTTTGGAAATATACCACTAACCTCTTTTAGGTCAACCTTTTGGCACACACTGAGATATCATATTACAATAAATAATGTATTCCTTTTATAAAAACAAAATAAATATCAATAAGTTAATAAATTCAAGATTTCATAAATACATTTCACATGTATAACCTTTCCATGTAACATTTGTATGTGCTGTACGCTAGACAGAATGGAATCATCCATTGTGTCAGATTTCAGTCCTTTAGGTTGAGTATCCATTGAAACATTTAAAATCACACTGAACATATTAGTGATGTAAGGTGTGAACTGTAAAGGAAATTGCGGATAATTGTGATTGAGGAGGAGAAGAAGAGGATCTTTGCTTTGGGGTAAAAACTGTAGACGCCACCTCCTCTACTTATTTACTCCTTTACCAACGGACTCAAGTCATAAGGCCACACATAATGCCGGAAATTTTGCTCACAAAGAGGTAAATCAGGAGAAACAACACAAAGCCTATCACCAGCTCACGCTCTACACACAACCACATTTCCTAGCAGAGTGCTTTCTCACAGTGTGGTACATGAGGTTGTCGTCCAGAAACGAGAGGTCGTCATCAAATGCTATTGGCCGACAGCAAGCCTGAGGGGGCGTGTCTTTAGGAGGAAGCCTTCTGCTGTGAGCGAGGTTGTTAAGGATTTTGTCGTAGTTGGTCTCAGACTTCCTGCAGGGTCCGGAGCAGTACCTGAATATCATTTCCTCGCTGGAGCGGTAGCCCAAACCGAGGTCTGTCACATTAAGGTGGATCTGTTTGAGCACACAGCCCTGTCCTCGTCGGTTAGCTCTTCCTTCCCTAACCTTCCTCCCCGTCTCCCCTCCTCTAGCTCTTCCTCTTCCTCTTCCTCCACTCTGCTGGCTCGCTCCCATCTTCCTCTCCCGTCTGTGTCGAGTCCTGCTGCTCGAGTCTACTTTGGAGGGGGAGGAGGTGGATGAGGACACGGTGGATGAGGAGGAGCGACGTATTCTACTGATGGTCACTTTGATGAAGTCCACCACATCTTCAAACTCACTTGGGAGGGGCTCCTCCATTGTGTCTGAAACACATTAAGAGAAATGGCACTTTTATAAGGGCGTACAAGCACATATTGTTTCACTTTAACTCATCACTCTGGCTATTGAACCCATGGAGTGTGTCTTCACACAACTACACATTTAAATGGCGAAATGGTACACTTCTTTATTGCAGAGGATTTCATTTCAACTGATTCATCCAAGTTATGCAACAGACTGTTGTATGTTTGAGTGCACTAGTTGAATTAAAGATACAGCAGCCACTACGTAGCCTGATAGCAAATGCCACTAGTTCTAAAATGATTAACCGATTAGTGGATTGACAAAAAAAGTTGTCAACAACTATTGTCATTCTTAATATTTACATAAAACAGTTGGTTACAGTTTCTCAGTTGTGAAGATTTGCTGCTTGTGTCTGTCCTTTGTTATTAGTAAATTAAGCATGATGAGGCAGACTCTTGGTCAGACAAAACCAGTCATCTGAATATGTCACCTTGGGCTTTCGGAAATTGTGACAGGTATTATTACATTTACACTATAAACGTAATTATTCAAAAAGAATAAGTTGATTAATCAATAATAAAAATAATTGTTAGTTGACCACCTACTATTGTTTAATTATTTCCAAAACTAATACATATTTCTAATGTGGGTGTTGTATGTAGAAAGCAATAACATCGAAATCCACTAACACAATTGCAAATGTTTCAATAACTTGAAAGTTGTTAATACGTAAATAAGTTGTTTAGTAGGCCTATCAAATTTAGTCTAAGTATTGTATGTTAGGTCAAAAAGTTTTTCTATTAGACACAGATAACAAGGTCATTGTTAGTTTTTTTTTTTAACTAGAAAGAATTAAAAACTCAGAAAGCCCGCTGGGTGCAAATGATTTCTTATGATGTTGTTGTGTGGCACTTTGGACACTCCATACAAAAAACCCAGGCTCTTACATGTTCCCCCTCCAGCCAGCGACTCTTCCCAGTGCGTTGTATCCGCCTCAGCGCGGCTGATGCCCGGGGAAGTGACAGCCAGGCGGATGTGAACCGGCGGGAGCTCCAGGGGACTCTCGGCGGCGCGCCCTCTCCTCTTGGAGGACGTGGACTGCGGTCGGCTCCGGAGAAGCCGGCGGGCGTGCACGGCGCTCAGCAGTATCAAACAAATGGTCAGGCTATCCCATAACTTCATTGTCCACTTCAGTCCGACAGAAGGACATGGCGCGATGAAAAATCAACAGGTATCATCTGGCAAACGCGATTAACGGCATGTTGAAGACGTCAATTAGTCGGAGAGGAAAAGGTGGTGCGCACTCATCGGCTCGGGTTCAAGCCACTGGAAATTGTGAAGATCAATGTGTTACTGCTATACTCACGTGCCAGCTGGCAAACGCAGTGCAGCGTGGCGCAACATCCAAGAAGGCTCCAAACCAAAGGCAGAAGCTCAAAACGAAAAGCAAAGACTTCCCTTTGAAGTTGTTATCAAATCCATCGACGCTTGGAAGAAGAAAAATACTCCCAGTTTACAGTCTACAGGTTTTCATTCAGTGCGCACGGTTCTTCTTGCACAATGCAGTGACTCCTGTACATCCCCAATCACCATCAATCCTGACCGAGCCGTGAGGAGAAGGAGAGGTCTACAGGAGAGATGGGAAGGGCTCGTGACGTCTGATGGTCCATCCTCTAGGCCTGCTTCTTCCTGTCTCCACCCATGCAGACTTCAGAGAGGAATGGAGACTATGTTCATGATTGAACTTAAGGTCCAGAGTTGCTGAGGGGTTCTGTTATGAAAGAGGCTCTCTCTGTGGACTCAGATGGCTGAGAGGGAGAGAGAGGTTTCACACTTTCCACTATCAATACTCTTGATTTCCCATCCTGCCTTTTGGGTTTGGTTGACTTTGGATGGGGAACGTGTTTCTAATCAGCCAGTCAAAACAGACTGAGTGGATTGTGTTGCTACTTATAACCACAGTGAGGCTTGAAATCATGTTTTTTTGGCAGTTGATAAGCAGATTACATCAAGGAAGCTGAGCTGATATTAATTACAGCAACTGGGTGTTTAACTTGGGGAATATTGCCTGTAGAAAACGTTATTTTGTCATTAATTTAATCCGAGATGTATAAAGTGGCATGACTTTTGAAAAACGTGTCAATAACAACTCAAAAGAATATGTTAAAGACGTGATGAACGGTGTTGAAACCTGTGGAATTGGCTCATGCCGTATATGGATCAGCTTGCTGCACATGTGTTTTGTGAGTGATCCTGTTAAACAAATTAAACTACTGCAAACTGCCTTTGGAAGCCTGGGTTGTAAACCAGCCGCAGTGGGTGTCAATAAGAAACTCAGAACTTTACTCTAAACACAGCTGCAGATTCTCTTCTTCAGTGAAAGAATGGCAATGAGTAAATTCCATCTTTTTATTCAATGTGTCAAGTCACATCAAGTCACAGAGATGCTATCCATCTCTGTCTTTTTTATGATTTTTATTCGAGAACATAAGGCAGAGAGAGAAAGAGTGTGTGTTTAATGATTGAAAACAGAACAAAGATGAGTAGAACTTTTGAAACACCCATCCCATGAGAGGAGATCTCTCTTTGAATCTCCTTTTGCGACGTTTCTTCCCATGTCTGTTGGGTTGTCCCAAGGTTTGTGCGAGATGTTCCTCGTCTTCTTAGAAAGCTCGGTCACTGTTACTGATCTAGGCCTGTAAGGTACATTAAAACACATTCAGCTACACAAATAATCTTAAGAAAAATACATCAAAATGATGTTGTTGCATGATTGTTGGTCAGTTGTTGAAAGTTTTAAGTTGCTTTACAGTTGTGTAGTATTAAAAACTTTGATGTATAAATCAGAAGGCAAACACTGATGGGTTCTCATTTGCACCCTATGCCTGGAAATATAAGTTCTCTAGTTGGGCTGGCTCAACTGATTTTGTATGTTGGTATATATATATATAAGGATTTTTGTCTGGAGTTACGTGTTGGTCATCCAAAGATAATTCAATTAAAAAAACCTAAATATTTCTAAAAGCAACATTTTGCAGGTTTACTACGAGTCAAAGTGGCTTAAGGCAAGGAAGATTCAAAGATTGTGCCTTTCAAACACAGCTTGAATTCCATTTTTTTTATGGCAAAGAAATGCATTAGAATATTTAAAAACACAATCAAGGGAAAACATCTCAATTACGATAAAATATAATAGTCAAAATGACGAGTTGTCTCCTCGGGTCTTGTAGATCTGCTTGGAAATCCATGCATGTCTGAATGCTCGTAGTAGATCAAGAGACATTTCAAAATTGTTTTGTGTGGCATATACTTGTTTCTTAGTGTCAGCTAATGGTGACCCATGCACTTATTCAAGTGGTAAAAAATTGTTTAAAGGCCAGATGAAGAGAAACAAATGAGAGACAAACAGAAACATTTTTGAGGGATCATGCTTCCTTCCCACGCTCTGTTTACTACTATAAACAAGGCCAAAAGTATCAAGGGCTCTTCTTTCAATAGTAGTTAGAATATGTTCATTTCTTTTTGGCCAGTGCCACAGTAAAACTAACTGAACTCAAACAGCTGTAATGTTTTGAGACTTTTTTTTTCAGGGTAAACAGAACAAAGATTGTTAATATTTACAATACTGTTCAGGATGCCACATGTTCAGTTATATGAAGAAGACCAGGATGACTTCAGTTATCAAGTACAAAGACACATCAAATCCCTGCAGACATGTGTTCTCAAGAAGCAGCCATGTCCTTCATTTTCTGCTGTACATGATTATTGTGGATAAAATGTATTGCTGTTCAGGTGCACACAAACTGTTTTCCAGCAAAACAGTTCCGCTGTTTGCTCCCCAGCAGAACTAAATTATGCTGTTTCCTCTAAGGTAGTTTAACTTTACAAGGTTGATGTGAAATGCATACTGTATATCCGCATGTGTGTGTGCAGTTTATAATATAAACACACATGCATGTCCATGCACCCTTGAAGTGTAGTGTTTTCATGATGAATCATGTCAGTGCCATTGCACGCTAGTCACATTGTATTGTAATTACTTGACTACACCCAACATGCTAAAACCATGTGAGCACCCAAAGATGCTGTAACTGTAAAGTCATACAGGACAACAGTGGTCTTCCGCTTATGTTTTTAGAAGTTAGACTGTTAATCATTCAGAAGAGGCTTCCCTTTCCATTGAACTCCTCACTCAACTGTATGGAAATATCTCATCCTTAAGCAATTACACCATTGCAAGCAGGAAATACACCAAACAGATGTCCATTCCCCTTTTTTGCAAAGCATGAGTTTTAATCAGGGGCCAGTCTGCAATTGAATCTGTCATCCATTTTTGAGGGCTCAGTTTGACTCACATGCAACACGGTTAATTGCACAGGTCATTTCACCCGTCATTATCGGCCAACATGAACCTGGCCTCCCTAAATGGTTTACGGGAGGGAGGAGTTTACAGCCTGAATGGATGTCTGATTTTAAACACTGCTACTGGTTTAGTAATTAGCAGAAAAAAAGAGTATTGTGACTCTTCACACTGACAGGAAGAGTGGGAAGATTGGTGAGAGTCCTGTTTTCTACATTTACACGTTTTAATCTCATACTTGTTTTTAGCTGAGCTAGAGGAATTGCAGTGTTGGTCGGTTATTCCAGACTGAAATATCTCAACGACTATAGGATGGATTGGTATGAAATTTAATACTGACATCTATTGTCCCCAGAGGATGAATCCTTATGACTTTGGTGCTAACCTGACTTTTCATCTAGTGCCATTTCCAGGTTTTATTTATAAATTCCTCCAATACTTATACATATATTTGAAAAAGTAATGGCCTTCCCAGCAGCCTCTTCTTTTTGTGGTTGGAGCTAATCATAGACTGTAAAAATAGAGGAAAAGTGGACGTAGCAGCCGTGACATCACCCATTGGTTTGTGGAAAGGCATTTTCAAGCCTTGAATTTGGAAATTTGGCCATCATTGTCGACATTGTTTTTTTTTTAACCAGACGTGACGAGTTTTGGATAAGGGTGGAGCTGGAGAGGATGACTTGGCTAAGCCGGTGTTGTTTATGATGGCACTCGCGCTGTGCTAAGCTAAACGCTAAAGAGGAAAAGCTGCTAATTTTCAACCCTTCTGAAACCAGTCACCAGCAGAGATTTACTGGCGGGTAAGCGCAGACCTCCAGGTGCTGGCGCCATTCATCTGCATGTACAGCAGCAGGCACGTGCACATCAAAAGGGGCTTGAGCCCCTGCCCTTCTTCCTCCTGTGAGAAAGTGCCCTTTTTTTGTATGCATGTTTTTACGCCCCCCCCCCCCCCCCCCCCCCCCCCCCCCCCCCGGTGAATAGCAACAGTAAAATCTCTGTTTAAAAATGGCATCACAATCGCCACATTGATATGCATATAAAAGGTGAAATAGCAGCCTTTAACTAATTAAAATGCGCTAATTGGCATTCATTTGACAAGGCACTGCAGGTGAATAGGATAAACACTATAATTAAACATGTCAGCCAGGGACGTGCAGAGACACTTGGAGGACCCGTTGCTCTAAACTGGAAACATTAACATAGCATGATTCAAGAACCCAAACCATCACATCCCTGAGGCTCGCTCTTCTCTACAGAACTAATGTAACGGACGTAGCATACGTTAGCCCGCTGCTGCAACATAGGCTGTCATTAGCTTTGGTTGATAACGTAGCATTTTACGTTAACATAAGGCAATGCTGCGCGTCGTACGTGAAGCTGAAGCTGCACTTTATTCAAAGCTCAAGTGGATTTTTTTGGTTACTATTCACAAAACACTTGTCATAATCTCCATAACTTTAAAAATTCATGTGAAAGCAGAAGGGCTTGTCTTTCCCTCTCTTTAATATGCGGTGCACCGTGTGTGAGAATATAAACAAAGTCATGTGACCGGGGGCAGAGGTCATTGACTGCCACAAGACTGAATGATATAGTGATTTAATCTGATTTAACTTAAACCCCCATAAAAAGAAAAAGAAAGAAAGTTTATTTAAGCTCTTCCACCAGAAGAGCAGCTAAGCCAATCAGGGCGAATGGGCTGTTGCCCGGGCAACAATAGCCCGTACCTGTGCACATCCCTGATATCGGCACAGAACTTCCTCAGTTAATGAGCTACTCGACTTCAATGCAAGTTTTAGATATGTAGATTAATTTTGAATAAATCTACAGATGCAGCCTAAACAAATACCATCTAAATGTATATTTTTTAAGTTTGATTTTCTTTAGAGTAAAAGATGACATGGAAGCCAAATTGACCAAAAAATGTAATCCACACCATGTGTATTCTGGTGCTGCTGGAGCCTCGGGGTGAGCGTGATCAGGCTCAGAGAGCTGTGAGAGTGGATGCCGTCTGCTAAGTTAAACCACTGGGAGTTGGCTATGAAATGTTGAGATAGGGTCAAATAGGCCGTTTCCTCCATGTTTGTCTCCAGTCTTGTAATGAGTATGACATAATTGCCCAATTGATGTGTGGAACTTAAATGTCTGATTTCAGGTGGAGAACTTTACATTCAGGGATTTCTAATGCAGATTAGAAACCAACTGCATGTATAGGACTTTGATGCTGCCGCTGTTTACCACTGCTATTAATACACATTCACAGCAACAGAGGTGCTCACACCAGAGAATAATCCTTTCTGTTTTTTCTTATTTTATCTTTTGTCAAAGAATGAATGAATGACTACATTTTTTCAAGTTAGAAAATGCTTACAGTTGAACAACCTGCGGTAACAGACTTTATTGAAATTCTGAAGGATATCTATGTGATGAAAAGACTGACCTTTTCTTCAGAGCTTCAAGTAAGCAGATTTCAGACAATTTGGGATACATTAACTCAATGCATTAGTGCTATTGAACCTGGCTATTTATTTTGTTATTTTTTTTCAGGATGTAATACAATTAACTAAAGAATTTCCCTACCACTACCATCTAAAGGAAACCAATGTATGTGATAATTTTGTGTGTGTGTGTGTGTGTGTGTGTGTGTGTGTGTGTGTATGTACTGTAAACATGTATGTATCTTCTCCAGCTTGTGCCCAGCATCTTCTTAACTGTTGTTTTCTTTCCTTTCCTATTGTTTGCTTGCTCTTACTATAAATGGGTTTGTATGACTTATTTTGCTTAGAATTTGTTTTTTCTTCTTTACAGTTTGTATATATTTATAAACATATATCAAAGTAATGATTAGAAAGGTATGTGGTGTAAACATTTTGAAATACTTTTCAATGAAAACTATTAGTGTAAAAAAGAGAAAGAAACATGTCTTCAATATGTTAACATGTAAAATGGATTTTTCTAAGGTATTTGTGGGCTATGACAGTATAACAGATATGTGTGCAAAATAACAAATTTACTGATGCAAATAACGACTAAAATCAATTTATCTTGATAGTCTCATTGATCTGTGCAGTGTGGTGAGAAAGAACAAATTAGTTCAGCTAAAATACAAGTAATCATGTCACATGCCTTTGACTACAGGCTGTTGGTTTTTCTCTCTGAGAGAAACAATTTTCTAAACCACTCATCTGGTTTATTTGCTTGTTTTTAATTGAATAAAAAGTAAGAAATACTGCATTTACTTGGACGTGTCTAGTTGCCAGCAACCTTGTGTTTCCCTCTTAGTTTTAGTAAGCTTGTTTTCAAGAAATAGAGAAAGATGGACTGGTTGTGTGTGTGAAAATATAGGGTTTGGTTTGGGCTGGCTGCACCTGCCAGTGCCTGGGTTTCTCTTTTTGTTTCTCCTCAGGCTCTCCATTATGTGTTGTGTGTTTGTGTTTGTCCAGGAGATGGAACCAGTGAGTTTCCCTTTCATGCAGCAACACAGTGACCATCATCTGGACGCTGCTCATGATCTCACTAATTGTTTGTGTGTTAGTCTTTGATCACGATCAGCCTAGGTTGTTACATTATCGAGACCCTTGAAAGCTCTCCTCAGTTTGGTGCTCAGTTGCTGATCTGAGTTGTTGAACGTTATATCCAAAGAAAACAATTCTGTTGCTGAAATGGTTTTATGATTCCATGAATACAAAACAAAGGCTACACAGGATCATTTAATATCTAACTTTTGTCTGAAGTACTATCATCTGAGTGAATATGTACTGTGAGAATGTGTCATTGTTGAATTTCTTTCAACTGTGTCACAAGCGCCAACTGCCAACCCTGGACCTGATATATAAAAAAGGGCATTTTTTTTCCTGTTACATATTTTAAATCCACAAATTGAATCCATTAATTAAAAATGAAGAAAACGTTTTAGAGCATCTTCCTTTTGTCCACAAAATTCTCTAAAACAGTGATGATAATACACTCATTGTATCTCAATCTGACCTCTGCAGAGGTGTACTGCTCTGGCTGTTTGTGTAACATTTTGTGATTTGTTGATAGGAGGTGAAGAAACTGGAAAAATCTGATCAAATTTAGTCTCTGTGACTCAGAAAGTGTATGACTAATACAGGTGTCACATGTGAATGTGGTGAAGAAAGGAAGCAAGCTGAATGGAAATTAAGGCAACTCTGCATTGTGCAGTAAGACTAGTAGAATGATGGATTTGTTGTCAAAGTCTCTGAGGATGATTGTTAGTGTGATTTCCTTTTTTTTGTCTTTGTTAAACGTATTGCTGTACATCATAAAGAACAATAGCAACTTGGTATGTAACTCACTGCTGTGTGTGTGCGTGTGTGTGTGTGTGTGTGTGTGCGTGTGCACATGCAAATTTGAGCTGACACGTCCTAACCTCACTCAGATTAAATCATTTCTTGTGAGTTTTAGATAGATGTATTCACCTTCAATCAGTCCTGGCCTAGTATTACCATTCCGCTTTTACAATGCTGTCATGCTGTCACATGGATCCATTATGAAAATGACTGTAATGAACATGGTCTTTGCAGTAGTTTGTAAATTCCTACTTGGAAAAAATTTTTAGTAGCCGACGAAAATGTTGGATCAGAATTAGATAAAAGGATTTTCATGTTACTTATTCTGTCCAAATGGATGGCTTGCTTAATTAATTACTGGATCTTATGTACTCGTTTTGTATGCAGGTAGAATATTTCTGGCTCACAAAATTAAGTCTAAGTAAAGGACTGTAGATGGCAGAGTGAAAATGAAAAGGGCTAAACAAATCAGCTGGTTACGGGGCACGCTTAAGCATGAGTAGAGAGTAGACGTGCCTTCGACAACTCCTGCAGAAATCTGTCAAATGTATACATTTTGGACCTTGTTACCGTTCAAACTCCATTAGAAACACACACTAAGTGACTTTACTACCTTATGAGTGGATAAATGCCTCCCAAACTGGCCAAACAACAAAGTAGGGTAACCCCAACACGGGGCGATTTAAACTCCTCGGCTAGCGTTAGCACAGAATTGGTGCTAATGCTAACAACATGGATGCGCTGGCAAATGAAGTTACTGCTGTGCATGCCTCTATCAACTCATTTTGGGAGGAGAACCGGGCTATTGCCTCTCTACATTTGATCCTGAGTATGTATGGCCAACAAATTACTAATGTAGTGGACGGGCTGAGTGAGTTCGACAAGAGGCTGAGCAGTGTGGAAGCTTTCCAAACTTTGCTGGTTAAAGCGAGCAAGTCTTTGAGGAAAAACTACACTAGACGGCAGAATATACGCACGACCAACAGAAGTCATCACCAAACTATTCATTTGATGTGCTTGGGAAGACAGTTTTGAGAAGCCGCCTTCGGTTGATAGAGCCGACAGGAGTTTGACCCCAAAACCAGCAGGTGGTGACAATAGGCCACGGGCATTCATTGTCAAGCTCCATCACTTTCAAACCATAGAGTTGCCCGACAGAAGGGCCCGCTCTCCTTCAATGGATCAAGATTTCACATCTTTCCTGACTACAGCCCGGATGTCAACAAACAACGCACAGCCTTCTCAGAGTCCAAAAAGAAGCTCCACGCCTCTACTACCCAGCCACTCTGCAGTTCACATGCAAAGGGAAACTTTTGAAGTTCACCGACCCTGCGTAGGCCTTGGCCTACATCAGTAACAATGTGATAGATGATAACGGACGCCCTGCCTCACACACTGCGGAGAATGGTGATTGAGGTAATATTAATGATCGGGTCAATGACGCCAATAATGTTACGCTAAGAACAGAAAAGACTCAAATGTGAGGCTCACAAACAAAACAAAATTATTTATTTGAGCTGAGCTTCCTAGTGGGAAGGCAGATGCCAGGGATAGGGACGAAGAGACGGGGAAGCTTGGGGAGTCTCGAGGGTGTGGATACCCGGGGGAACTTGGGAGAGCCAGGAGCGTGGACCCGCAGAGAAGACACTGGAGCTGGGACCGGAGACCGAGACAGGCTGAAGCAGGGTGCCGCGGGAGGCGGAGCGAGCGGAGAAGCAAGCTGACTGGAGAGAAAACAGGAGTGGAGGTGATAACTGCGGGGGAGAAACAAAAAGAGGTAAGTCAAGATTAATCACAGAACACTCGAGAGACCAAAGGCTTGTAGAGAGTTTCACCAGTGTGACTGGAGCAACGATCAAACAAAGATTGGTTGAAGAGCTTGAGTTGATATACTGTTGTTGATTGAAGATGGGGAGCAGTGGGAGCAGGTGATTGTGGATGTGACTCAGGTGTGCGTTGTCAGCTGGCTTCAGCCGGAGGGAGAGTGAGAAAAAAGAAAATAACAGGGACAAACAGGGCAGGCCAACAGAAAACTCAGAAAAATAGTAAATAAAACAAGTACTAACGGCCAGCCGGACCCCAACCATAACAAATAATCATTTAAAAGTGACTGTGGTATTATTAGATAGGGTTATTCTGTGATATTTTCTGACAGTATTTTCTATTTTTATAGTATGATTTTGTTAGTATTGTTCATAGTAGCAGTCGAGGTTTTGTATGTGAAGGTGTGTATGCACATCACACGTAACGCTACATATGTATGCCCTCCTAAATGGTTTTATCTTTTTGTTTTTTTCTGATCACCACCAGTCTCCCTACAGTGACCTTCTACGTTCTGTGGATATCATGGTTTCAACAATGTGAAATGACTGTAAAGCTAGAGTAGTAGCTATTCTCATTCATAAAAAGATTCCTTTCATTTTATCAGACACCATCTTGGATCATCTAACTGCCTCAGTTCGTACCAACGGTATCTCGTCTGAGTATTTTCCTCTTCACAGACGGACAAAACAAGGGGATCCATTGAGTCCGTTGCGTTCAGTTTAGCTATAGAGCCACTTGCCATAGCTCTTAGATGCAATAATAGTATACAAGGTACAGTATCTCACATGGTGGCCTAACTCACACTGTCTCGCTTTATGCAGATGACTTGTTACCATATGTCACCAACTCCATCACAACTACCCCTGAAATCCTTAAAATCTTTTAGGAATTTGGTAACATAGCTGGATGTAGACTTAATTTCAATAAAAGCGAATACTTTCCCATTAGTAGTTATGCTAGAGAATATCCCAATCTGCCATTTAAGTTGTCCACAAATCCTTTACATATCTTGGTGTAAGAGTCACCAAGTCCTATTACAGTCTATTTAAAAGTAACATAATTCCTCTGTTGGAACAGTGCAAACAAGCTATTAAAAGATGGTCCATTTTGTTTCTTATTTGGAGAACAAATTCTGTAAATATGAATATTGTCCCAAAGGTTTTATATTTATTTCAAGCCCTGCTTGTTTATATACCACAATCTTTTTTCAAGGCATTTAATTGAATGATTTCCTCCTTTATATGGAATAAAAAATCAGCTCAAATAAGAAAATAATTTATGGAAAGACCAAAAGGTGTTGGTAGGCTTTCACTTCCAAATTTGCGCACTTATTATTGGCCTGCAAATTTGAATGCCACCTCTGTGGTTAAAAGATTGGAATGATAGGATTCCTGCATGGCTCCAGTCTGTAAAGGTTACAAGCAGCCCACACTCACTCCCTGCTTTACTCTGTGCACCTCTACCATCCCTAGTTAATAACATTAAGGATAATATAATTGTAACTCAATCACTGCGCATCGTAAAATCAGTTGTCTGGGTATTCGGAGTATTTCTTTTCTCTCACCAATAACACATAATCATCTTTTTCAACCATCCCTAATGGACAATGCCTTCAAAATTTGGTATGTCAAGGGCATTCATCATATAGAAGACCTGTATGTTAATGATTCTTTTGCTTGCTTTCACCAACTATTCAGAAAATTCGGTCTAACTATTGATAATCTTTTGCAATACTTGCAAATTAGACTAGAGATTTTTCTCGTGAAATGTTTGCCAATTTACCTACACTCCCCTCTCCTTTCTGTTTAGATTTCCCTATTAAGGGTTAATATGCTAAAGAAGAGCAGAACATAATGTATTTATTCCCATATCATGGATAGCTGCAACCTCTGTATTTTACATATTTGAGAACAGTGGGAAAATGACTTGGGGACCCAGCTGTCTGATGGGGAATGGGAGAAGAGTGGACTCTATAGAGTCCACTCTTCTTCCATATGTTCCAGACATTCTCTAATACAGTTTAATAGTTACACAGGTTGCTCTTTTCAAAAGACAAATTAGCAAGAATATTTCCAAACGCAGACACATTATGCAATAGATGTAAACAAACTCCAGCTACTTCCCATCATATGTTCTGGTCTTGTCTGAAGCTTGTTCCTTTCTGGTCATCCTTTTTTCGAAGGCATCTCTAATGCTTATGCTTATAACATCTCCCCTTCTCCCTTGGTTGCTGTTTTTTTCGATTAGTTTTATGATACAACAGGTCTTTTCCCCCTGCTCGTTTTCAGAGGGTCTTTTCCTAGTTTTTAGCTAGATGCTTGATCCTCCATCACACCACCGCTGGATTAGGGACATTATGCAGAATGTTAAGCTGGAAAAAATTAGATGTACCCTCAACGGTTCCATCAACAGATTCTGAAAAACTTACAACCCTCTGATAACTTATGTGAACAAATTACCTGGTCTGGAACTGGAACTCTGAATGTTTACACCTGCCCTTGATCAGTCCAGTAATAAAGAATGTTGAATGTGAATTTTTTTTTAATCCTTTGTCCGTCTTTTGTCTGTAACAAGTCTTTCAAGTTGATTTGGGGTTTGGTCTGTCTTTGTCCTTCCCTTCTCTTGTTAGGGTTGTTTTTCTATAGTTATTTGTAATATAGAGAATATGATTGTTTTATATGAAAACAACAATACCCTACTGCCAGGGAAGCTCAAGCTCTGGTACCTGCAATTTGGACTTCTCCCTCGGGTAATGTGGCCACTCACTATCTACGAGCTCCCTATAACAACTGTGGAAAAGATGTAACAAACCGTGACTTCATACGTGAAAAAATGTCTCGGTGCCCCACGCTTTCTAAACTAGACAGAAATGGACACCATTCAACGCGATGCAGCATGCTATGTCAGCCCTGAGGCATAACAACACTGTAGGGCACACCTAGTTGGGAAGAGGAGGCCTTGGCCTTACAGCAAGTAAGCCAACTTGGCGTAAAGCCTCAACATCAGAGAGGAGGAAAATGGTGGTCGAGGAGGTGCGCTGAAAACCCTTGGCTTCCATGGACAGGCTCTGCAACAGACAGATCAGTCTCTGAAGTGGCCAAAAGACGCAGCCAGTGGACAAGGATCAAGTGGAAGGACCCTTGATGTGCACAAAGAGCATCAACATGACCCGCTCACTAATCCTCCCCACCCCATTCCCCACTTGAGAACCCAGGTCACAACCTTCCAGGAGAAGGGTGAACAAGGTATGCGGTCAGCTCTAGGCTTGACTCAGGGAAGAGGGCACCCCCTGCCTTGCATAGTTTTGTGGCCTGCGCCTTTTTAAACAACTAGACAATTTTCACAATTGGCCATGGGACCCAAGCTCAGGTTTGATCACCCTGTAGCTGGCCACCTTTGATGAGGGTGTCTAGAACACCCCCTGATTTAAAGGCACACTCCTGATGATGTGTCCTGAAATGTACATCTTCCCACATTTGAAATACAGCTCTCACGCCACTCTCAACATCAAGGCAAACCTCATGTGCATACCATCCATTGGCACAATGGACAGTTTACCATCCTGTCCCATGTTTCATAATTCTACTGGAAATGTACAAATAAAATGTTTTTAAAAAAATATGCTGGTTACCTGGCTGCCGGTTAGATACAATGCTTTTTTGGCTTAAACACTGCTCTCTCTCGCTCTCTCTCTCTCTCTCATCCACCCACTCGCACGCACACACACACACCACACACACACACACACACACACACACACACACACACACACACACACACAAACACACTCAGACCATCTCTCATTCAAACTTGGCTGGCCAGTTGCGGTCACATTTGAGTACAGTAACAGATTAATTAATTTACTAACATGAATTAATGATCATTGTTTTGCTCTCATTGGTCATTGTCTCACACACACACCACACACACACACACAACACACACACACACAAAACCACAACACACACACACACACACACACACACACACGCACACACACGCACACACACGCACACAGTATTCATTGTGTGTTGCCTGAGCGGCTCCCCTGCTTCAAGACATGCTCTCCATCTGTGTCCAGTGTGCGGATTAGAGGCTCGTTATCCTCTTAGCTCTAAATGGCCCCACGTTCATGCACTTCGCCGTCCTTCTCATCTGCTGTCTAAGACCAGAGCGTGACACCAAAGCGAGATTTATGCGTAAAAATGATCGTGGCCATCATTCAGCTGTTTTAGTCGTTGCGCATTACGCGCTTATTGTCGGGACAACCCTCTCCATCGTCTGTCAGCGCGTCTGTTGGAGCAGCGGCTGTCTGTCCGTCCGTTAATGTTTCCAACTTACTGATCTTTTGCAGAGTATAATCTTATCAGTGTCAAACCGTGACTGCTAATTTTTTCCGGGCATTCTTTTATTTTGCCTGTCTTTTGATTCTGGATAAAAGAAAACGATTTTTATCAGAGTAAACTTTTATCAGCAAAGGGGTTAGTTCCATTCACAGTTACAGGCGCGTCTGAATGTGTGATAAAATGAACATTTGACCGTTTTAAACTGTCGACCTGAAGAAGAAATGGAATCTACATGTAAAGAGAGGAGTCTTTTATACTTACTTCTCTTTGCAATATGCACAGCCAGCGTTTGCTTTTGTGCAAGAAGACCAAGTGCTCGGAGATCTGGTGAGTTTACCCGCTGACCTTTATACCAGATTCATAAGAACAATAATGATAATACCTTACAATGAAAAATTGTGGATGAGGGCATCATTAGTGTGTGTGCTTATTTTCTATGTGTTTGATGACACCATGTAGCCTAACATAAACCCAGCTTTTACACGTTGGTACGTCACATTTGAAACACACTATAGCACAAATTCCCAACAATCTAAGTGACCATTTCAAACTTTTTAAGTCCTGTAAAGTCTAGATTATGGATATAAAGGCTGAAAAATATCAACTTTGGTTGTTTGAAAACCCTGAACCCTGTTCCTATAGCGTACAAGTGGTTATTCTGCAACAAAAGCTCCAGAGCAGCATGTCACTCAGGTCATTTAAAAAAGGTAACCACCCCTCTCTCTGTAAGGTGCGTGTCACTGAGCAGCACCACAAAACTGCATAATAATCATAATCGGTGAGCTAGAAACTGTAATTTTCACACTTTAAATTCTGATAGGTTTGAGGCAGGACTTTTATGGCTAGGAAGGAAATGCCATTGTGCGTGTTAATAAAAACTGCCTACATATTTTACAAACTGTACACATTTGTCAAAGAAAGACAGAAAAATAAATGTTCAGCTTTAGACCAACAACACACACATCAACACATTTGCCAATGCACTCCTTTTGGCAGAAAACCCCCTCCTCCCCTCCTCTCCTCCTCCTCCCCTCCTCCTCCCCTCCCCTGCAGTCTCTACCTTTTCTTTTGATATCCAGTCACCCTGAACACTTTTTCCATCCAAGTTTCTTTCCTTTTCCTCCTCTTTCCATCACTTCCTTTTTCTTTCGCTGTCAGTCTTTCTGACTCCGTCGTATTTCACCCTCACTCTTTCGGACCCACAGGCTATAGCAGGCTGATTATTACATCTGTCTGTCAGCACAGAAAACTAACCACAATTGGGACTGCCATACAGAGGAAGGCTGTAGTTCTGTCTTCATGACTTCCAGTGACATTTGTACTCCGTGTTTAGAGGTCTTTCAGGCTTCATTTTGATTGAGGGAGATGTCAACAGGGCTCAATGTCCAGATGAATCACATCAGCATTTACACAACCAAGCTGGTAGTAGGAAAGAGTTAAGATTGAACGACATCTTTTCCCAAGGTGGTCTTACTTTTTCAGTATTTTCACAGCTGTCCCCCTGGTCAGAATAAGCCATTGAATTATTTCACAGAATTATTTAGCTGTTATTTCTTACACCTACTGCAGCGTAGATCTAATCTTGTTATAAAAATCATGCCTTTTAAACCTTGTGTTCCATACAAACAATATTGTTTGGTGAAAGACAATAACAATATACGAGAAAGGAGATGATATTTCACAGTGTGTCTCTTGATATTTAAAGTTTCTATATCAATTTCATTAGCATGTGTCTTAGTGGTCATTCACTTTTGGATGACTCAGACCTGGAAAGAGCTGAACCACAGGACTGACACTGAAAGTTAAGATATCGAATCAGGGTAATAGAGCAGGTGCTTTGGTCTTAAAGAAGACGTCTGATTTGGGGCCCGTTGTTGATCAAGTGAAGTGTTATGAGAGCAACTTTTTAGATTTTTGACCGAAGTAGTATACATTTGTCCGGAGCATTGAATCCTCAATATAGATAAAAAGCTTTGTGCCTGAAATGCTTAAAAGCTCTTGTCAACACCCAATGAAACAGATGAAAAAGGCTCCATATAAACATATTTCAAACATGACAAACAATGAGACAGTGGACTAAAACTAGACCAATATTAGCTTATTCCAGACACATTGGTATCATTCCGTATGTCAGCCAAGACATTGCTATAGACAAATGGCAAACATATCTTATAATGGAATGTATAATCTTCCTAGTTTGTCCATCAGAGAGCACTGACGAGTTTATCTTGGTTGCTAAATTGCTATCAGCCAATATGTCATTATTGGACATTTTGAAATCTCTATTTTAGATGTCAGTATTAGCCTAAAAAATCCAGTATTAGTCAAGTTATTATTTGGGTGATACTTCAAACTTAGATTCACAGAGTAATGAGTTATTTCAAAGGAAACATCACAGAACTGTGGAAGAAAGTGTTAATCTGGGGTATTTGTTTCTGGTGATTTTGGAAAAGGCCTATTTGTGTTCCTTGATTTTTTTTCCCCTGAAATTCTGCAGCCCTGCTTATTTTATTCTTCATCAAGACAGTATGAAAGTGCGGGGTTGTCACCGGGGCTTCATGTTGCCAGTGGTCTCTCAATGATTTTGTAAGTGTCCAATCGCCAGCTTCAAGCCAGTGTTGCTCAAAATATGCAGTTTGCTTCAGAACAGCTTCTCTGGTTTCTGCAGGGCTACCTGTGGAGATGCGGAACCAATACAGAATCAAGTTTTACTTCCCAAAAGTAACCCACCAGTTTCAGGGATTCATGTCAAGATCTTCAGGATTCATATTTTTACTCCAGTCCTTCCGAGTATTAAAATGTTCATCCAGACCGACTCAGACCACTGTAATCCATCAACAACATCTGTTGATGGATGTAAAATTGATGATGTGAGAATTTCCCTTTCTATTGACTCTAATTCTGTGAGTTCAGCTTACCCGTTTGTTCCCAGGGCGGCACTCCTGGTGAGATATGGATGATCGGGGAATTCAGCTGACATATTGAATTACCCGCTCGGATGGAAGAGCATGGGAGAAGGGTTTGAGAAAGCAGAAAAGAGACGAGTGGATTCAGGAGGGCAGGAGAGAGGTCAACATAGGAAATAAAAGAAGGGAGTCACTAGAAGTAGGAGAGAAAAAGGAAAGTGGAAAAGAGCAACGCTGTAGGTACATGAGACTTCAATTAAATCCCCATGTCTGTGTACCAGGGAATTCTGTCCTTTTGTCATATAAATCAGGCCTTGTACAAAGCTACTCTTAAATTGCAAATAAAAAGTAAAAAAATAAAATGAATTGATAATGCGTACTGTATTCAATTCAATTCAATTTTATTTTATTTATAGTATCAATTCATAACAAGAGTTATCTCAAGACACTTTACAGATAGACCACACTCCAGAATTTACAAGGACCCAACAGTTCTAGTAGTTTCCTCCAGAGCAAGCAACAGTGCGACAGTGGCGAGGAAAAACTTCCTTTTAGGCAGAAACCTCGGTCAGACCCAGGCTCTTGGTAGGCGGTGTCTGACGGGCCGGTTGGGGTTAGAATGAAGAGTGGCAATAACAAAAATAGAAAAAATTAGTAGTTTGTAGCAGTTCTTTGTAGTAGTTCATGGCATAGCAGGACGCTGTGCGGCATTACAAGGCACAGCAGGACGTAGCAGGACACCGTAGTGTAGCAGTTGAACATGGCATCACAGAACGTGTAGCGGGACCATGGCCACAGCTGCTACCCTGATTTTGGAGCCTCTCTGATCCAAGGGAACAACTGTATATTGTTATACACTATTTTAAGGAGTGTCTTCATTGTCTGGATGTAACAAACCTCTACTTTGTGGATGCCTATGACGCTGAAAAAGTCCTTGTCTGTTTATTTTTCTCCATTTAAGCCATGTAATATAATAATAATAATATACAGCAGGTTATTCGGGTGTTGATGATCTATACCTTTTAGAGCTCTTTCTTCTCAATGAGGTTTTTCAGGCTGCAGTTGGATACTGAAGATGCAGCAACAATCTCTTGAAGTGTCACAGAA
This sequence comes from Etheostoma spectabile, assembly GCF_008692095.1. Classification (NCBI taxonomy): domain Eukaryota; kingdom Metazoa; phylum Chordata; class Actinopteri; order Perciformes; family Percidae; genus Etheostoma; species Etheostoma spectabile. The sequence goes on from NC_045737.1 coordinate 5,910,687, forward strand.
GCACCCAGGATTGAATAAATCAGACCATGAAAATAATGACATTTGAAGCCAAAGTCAATTAAGAATAGATGCCTGCTCATCTAACAACAGGTTATGCCTTTTTTCATGGTTCTTTTTCTTACCCTTCAGTGTTATGTTGTGTTTAAATTATCATTGGGTAGTTGGAAAGATATTGCAACACAATTGCTTTTGTTGGTAACTATTGACAAAGCAATTATATATACAGTATATAATCTGCAATTTTCTCCCATATTCTGAAAGCAACTAAAAAGGTGTCTTTTTTTTGTTTTGTTTTTATTTAACCAGGAAATAGTACCATTGAGTTTCATGCTCTCTTTTACAAGGGAGTCCTGGTCAAGGCAGCAGCAACAAAGTTTTAACATACAGTAACAAACAGCAACCTTAATGTACAGTAAAACAGAAAAATTACATTAGACACTTAAAATCTGAATTCAGTGGCCAGGAAGTCCATTATCCTAATTTTAAAATCTTCCATGCTAAAAAAACTAATCTAGATTAAGGGGACTTTGTAGCTCACACCAAGATGACAGGGGAAAAAAATCTTAAAAAGCACTTTCACCAAACACAGCACAGATTCAAGGAATTAAGTCAATCATTTGTCTGTGTGACCGAAGGGTGCAGCTACCGATAGCTTTGGGCGTCGGTAGAGAACCTAAATAAGAATATTTTATCTTTATTAAACCTCCATTGCCACAAGCTGTAAACACAACATTGACATGTTAGCATTGATGAATGTTGGCAAACTGTTACATGTTGAAACATCCTACACAGAGTAAGATTAGCATGAATTTATAGTTCAGTTATTGACCTTCTGGTGAATATAATATTCACTCTTATTGTCAGTTTTTGGCAATAACATCTGGCTTCACTGTGCTCACCAGCTATAGTCCCTGACTTTGTCAGTCTGCCACTTGGTGCTAAACAAAGCAAAACAGAGCTTAAAGATGCTGAAACACTGTAGGGTTCCTCGTTCCGAGCAACACTTCACATTTGAGCTACTGTTTATGTCAATCTAAAAATATCGATCAAGACAGCTTTAAGTTTAAATCAGGGTTTAGTATTTTTTTGCTGACATCAAGATTGCAAGAAGCTGAGATGCAAAACAAACTCATAATATTGTACAAAAAAATATTGTACACAAGCTGCCAGCCATCTGAATCTAACATTAATTGTCTCCGGTTCAATGATCTATGGCTGCCTATTGTCACAGTGGCACTTTTCCTCTTGTATATCTTGTGTTCCCTTCACTGATTATGTCTCTTTGTGTGTGTTTGAATAAACCAGATCGTCTGAGTCCTCCACTAGACATCCAGCTGGAGACAATCAACTGCACCGCCTTCAGTGTACGATGGAAGATGCCCCGGCGACATGTTAGCACCATCACCGGATACAAGGTAATCACAGACTGGGATTTTACATTATAAAATAACACAGATGTAGCCGTATGTGTGATGTGACGGCTCAATTTGTAATGAAAAAATATTTTGGATAAAAAGCTGTTAGCTGTTATCAGTCACCAACGGGATTATTTCTATTACTTTAAATATTTTTCATATTAGACTCAATGTGAGATGCTCCAAACAGTTTGTATCACGGTGTGCCAGCAGCGGTTTCTGTGTGATGGCTTTCTTGTTGCGTAGTACCCTCAAATTTAAAGCAAAACAGACAAACAGTTTAAGAACAAGAGAAAAAGAAAACATTTTCAGCTTTTCAAACAGCAGGCTGCCCCTACATATTCCTTTCAAGAACTCTTTTTCCAAATGAGTAGAAAGGATTTCTACTTGGCAACAATAAAAAAACAACTCATAATTCATATTTGCCCCGTTTTTTCTGAGCGGATGCCCATTTCCTTCTGCAAGCCCTTGACGTGTTGCCCCCCCCCCCTTTTCCTGCTTTTAAAGTGCCTGTAAAATCCTGTGTCCGGTAAGATGGCCTTGAAAGCTAGATTGATATTTCTAAATTGTACGTGTTGTACGTTTTGATGGAACCCCTTCACTGCCAGATGTATGCTTTTTAAGGAGCAATATAGCTCTGAAAGATGTGGTCACAAATCTTTATTTTAGTGTCTTGTCAATAGATGTTTTGCTCCACCCTGAGTTTTGAGTACTAAAGTAGGGTTTGCTGGTCTTGGAAGAAACATATATTTATAAGTAAATACTGGACATATATTTTGTAACATTCAAAGGCAGGTTTGTGCTGCAAAAAGTGGACTTGAATTGAAAAAAGTGTCTTTCCTTTCTGTTTTTACTCTATCATCACTTTAAAATGCTCATTGTCCTCTTGAATGTTTAATATTTTCAACATTGTCAATGAGATATAATGCCTTGCCAGAACCCAGTTTCCTTCCTTTCCTCCTTCATTCTTTCCTTACTCTCTTGTGTTTGTTTTGAGCGAACCATTAACAAAGTGTGGACCAGTATGAGGGTTTGTGTGTGCTCTGCTTTTGACCATATGTCTGCACTAAGAGGATTAGTCAGCTACCTAGCTTCCCCACGACTCACAGATTGACGTTCATTTGGCCAATCACTTTGGAAGTTCATAAATAATCCCGTTTCCTCATTGTACTGCTTTCCCAATTATGCAGTGTGTACATTGTCACAGCCAGAACTTGATAATGGGATGGCTGAAAGGTTCAAATAAATGCCTATTTAATACACATAAACATGAGATGCATGAATGCCTGCCAAACTCAACACTGCCGGAATATGTTTGACTCTTAGTCAGACAATAAAAAGCAGAGACTTTTGTGTTTGTATGTCTTCTCTTTGACTATGGTATGTTTTTTTCAGGTCTTCTACACAGAGATGAGGAACGGCCACCCAACGGGTACAGCGTCTTTAATGGAGGTGCCTCTCAGCTTGGACATGCTGACCACTGTAAGTTCACAGCTTTTAACAGTACTGCTTGTTTGAAATCAGTGGTGAACATGCTTAGAAAAACATTTGGTGACAATGAACCTACCAGTGCTACCGCAGGTCCTTCATTCCAGCAGCAGTTAGACTCTTTAATGCAACATCATAATGTAGCACTGCCAGCTGTTTCTGCAATGTATACTTAGACTTAGACTTCTCTTTATTTATCCTTTTGGGATGACTCCCGCAAGAAAATTGATATATGAGCCATCACTGGACAATATCCTGCACTATGTACGTACATGTATTTGATTTTCACTCTTTGCTTCCTCCAACTGTGTAATGTCATCTCTATTCATTCATTTGCACCTTACAAATCTGTATATCTGTGTTTGTACACTGTCTGTTTATGTAAGGGTGTTTACTATGTGAATATGTTTGTTTTATTACTATTATTATAACTTGTTATATTTTTCCATTTCTTAAACTTGATGTACATTTTTTCTCCTAGGTCTACTTAATGTGTATTTGCGTTAGTCTGATGTGTGTACATTTCTCTCTTTTGAGCTGCTGTAGTACAGGAATTTCCCCAGTGTTGGATTAATAAAGTCTATCTTCTCTTATCTACACCTCTGCTCTGAATGTCTCAAAAGGGGCAATTTGACGGACAAGCAAGCTTTGTGAGTATCTGACTTGACTTTCCACTCAGATTCTGAAAGAATGCCTGATCAGTAATTAGTCTTCCCCATCTCTTCTTCCACCATATTTCCTTTTTTTTTAAGTGGCTCTTATCTATTTCCTAATTTTTCTTTCCCTTTAAATGTCCTTGCTGATATGCTTCTGCTTATTTTCAATATCTATCTGTATCTCTACCCTCACTCACCCATATGCTGTCTTCTAGGATGTGGACATCGGAAACCTTAAAGTGAACACTAAGTACAGAGTCACTGTCGGAGCGTATGGTTGGGCAGGGGAGGGTAGACCCAGCATGCCCAGAGACATCGGCACTGCTTCACATGGTAAGAAAATGCGAGTAGTAGTAATCCATTTTTACAGCTGATAACAATACAGTCCACTGAATTAAATTTCTTTCTGTGCCATTAGACATGTGCATGCCCCCGTCACCCCCCACTCAGCCTGTTGTCAAGGCTGTATCTGACACAGAGCTGGCGTTGTCATGGCAGCCGGGAGAGAGTGAGGGAAGCGCACCTATCCTACACTTCCTGGTGGCGTACATCAGGTCAGTCATTGAGTGATCTGCCTCAAGAAAGCAATTAACACAGCTTCATGTTTATCAAACTGGCCTTTTGTGACCTCACCAGCACAGGGTTGCTGCCAATACTCTGACACATATTTAGAGGTCACATACACGTACGCCATCAACCATCAACCATCAACCCAGCCCGTATAGACACTTTCCAGGTGAAGAGCAGCCTCAAGGGGCTGCTTCATAGAGGGAAAGAGCAAGCCCAAGTAAGAAAAATCCTTGTTCTATCACTGGCTGTGAGAGGAAAAGGCGGCCTGGTTTCATCTGCCTGTTCATTTTTTTTAAAGGTCCCACGAAATAAAAATTTCACTTTATGAGTTTTTTTTAACATTAATATGAGTTCCCCCAGCCTGCCTACGGTCCCCCGGTGGCTAGAAACCGATAGGTGTAAACCGAGCCCTGGGTATCCTGCTCTGCCTTTGAGAAAATGAAAGCTTTCATTTTCTCAAAGGTTACTTCCCCGTTCTCTGCTTTTGGCCCACCCATGAGAGAGAGAGATCATGGCTTTCAAATGAGTAAAATGGCAGTTGGTCAAGGCCACATCCCCAGCCTCCACCTTGCCCCCCCCATTTCTCCTCAAAAGCTTCAGACTCAGAAATGGCACATACTAAGGAAAGCTCATTGTGGGACTGGCTCTAGTGACCAACCGCTAAGGCCTATATAAAAGCATCCAAAGAGCACCATGTCATGGGCCCTTAAATTCATAAACTACTTGATGCAGCCAATATTCCAAATGCATGAATAGGTGTATATATAGCTGCACATTCAGCCTCCCTAATCAGAGCCTCTGCATCCACTCATCGTCACACGCTATGATACAGAATACACAGCTTTCTTTTACAGTGAATTTTGTGAGGCATTTTCTGCGCTGCTTAATCCAACCATTTGGGTTTTGACATGATGATCATTTGAGACACACACACACACACACACACACACACACACACACACACACACACACACACACACACAAAGAACCTCCCATGTCTAGACAGGTCCTCAAACTACAATGTCAAGAAAGTCAAAAATAATTTGCCTGGAGTCCTTGCTAGACATAAATAAAAAATGACAGATAGAATTTAAAAAATGCCCCCATAAGAATAGTTTAAAAGAAAATAAGATAAAGAAAATCAACACACAATGGCGTTGCCTATTGTGGTGCAGACCCTGAGACTAGGCAAGAGAAAGAGACGGAGGCAGAGAAACTGTCACTTACTGTGACAGAGAAGACATGAATCACTGTCTGGTTTTGCATACAGGGGCATTTTCCACACAAAAGGGCCATCTCAGAGGCAAATATTTCTCCCCTTACATCAAAAGAGACATTGCTGAAGAGAGACATTGATTGGTGGTGAAATGACTCTATTCAACAGATAGTTGTAGCTCCAGCCGCCCAGAAACAGCACACAAATATGGCAGCTGGAGATGGAAGCAGGAGATGATAGGCAGGAAAAATAAAAGTTCAGGAGTTCATCATTTTGTTTTTTGCTCTACTTTTTAAAAACAACACTCTGATTAAAGCAGAAAATAATGCTTTAAGACTTAAAGAGGCTCAAAAATAGTAACATAACAACATCAAAAAATCTCAATCAATTCCTTGTTCTGTTTGGTTTGACAACTTAGTAATTGTACTCTTTGCAATCACTTATAGACATTTTCACAGGCGTACGACAGCAGGAGGAACACAATAAAGTGAAAGATCACATCACAATTTTTAAACAACCCTCACAAAAACATATCATCATCCTCAATACAAAAAGATTTTTGTAAAATAAAGAATCCCCTCAAGCACTCAGACCACTCGTGGTTTGTGAAATGTCACAAGTGGAAACATATTGTTAGTAATTGCAATAACAGGAAATAAAACTGAAAAAAGATATATTTGTCTTGTTGTTCACAGGCCAGAAATGGACACCGAGTGGACATATATCCGTGAGCCCATTGAGACTAACTCCATGGTTTTGAAGGGGTTATTACCGGAAACAGAGTACCAGTTTGTTATCAGGGCGGCCAACGAGCACGGAGTTAGCCCACCCAGCCACATCAACAACCCCGTGCGCACTGGTAAGGCTGAACATTGATCTCTGTGCCAAGTGATGTGACAGCCAGGAATGATTAGTCTCAGCTCTCTCGTTAATGTGATTTCAACAACATTTCAAAACAAAAGTCGGTTTCAGCTTAGTTTCAACAACACCCACGCAGAGCTACACAGACTGTTTATTTTCTTTTGCATCTCCAAAGTTATTCTCAAAATAAAACCTTCACCATGTTCAACCACACTGTATACATCCAAATATTACAATGGAGACAATCACAGATTTCTCCCAGCACTGCAATGAAACTGTTTTTTCTTTCAAATTCTTGAATTCTCCGTCATATTGTGCTACCTTTTTTACATTAAATTATTTAAGCATTTTTTTCCGTTATAAAAGTCTTATCACAATACAATTCCACAATATAATAAGCTTGCATAACTTCCTCAAGTCATCATTGTAGAATCAATTAAATTCATTCCATTCATTTGTCTTTTTAGCTTGAATGTAGGACAGCACCTGTCAGTGTGTCAGTGGAGCCTTGGATGATGGAGAAGTAGAGCAACAGAGTCATTTACTTTATTATTTTTGATCTAGTCGGCTGTTGGTAGTCGGCTGATGGTAGTGGTGATGGGGGTGGGGGATGGTCGGGAGGACTTATTGATATTAAAACACACACACACACACACACACACACACACATACACACACACACACACACATATACATTCATTCACGCGTGTACTACCCATACATCCTGTACATGCAGTAATAGTAGTGTCTTAATGGATGGATGGAACTATTTACAGATTTGTGGGAAAAATGTTAGGCTCATGTGTGAGTGGATGCTTGTGCATATAAGTTTTAAGAGTATGACTAAATATAATTGAACAGCCATGTAGACACAATCACATTATCTAGATTTTGTGCTGTGACCTACAGCCAACACTGCTGACTTTTGAAAGCCATGTGGGCCAGCGGCATCTGCCTCACACGCTATGTTAGCAGTCAGACTGTTGTAAACTGCTCTGATTAAATTAAGTGTACTAAGTCCTGCTAGACTGCTCAGAGACAGAGACACAGAGCTCGAAAGACAGACAGGAAGAGAGGTTATATTAGAAAGACCTTGCTAAGAATAATGTCAGTGAAAGTTACATGAAACAAGATAAAATTAGACAGACAGACAGACAGACAGACCAAAACGAAGCAAAAGAGAAGCGTGGTTTCTTAGCAGGGGATAAAAGCGGGTTACGTCCGAGTCTGATCAGACAGGATTAAGGACGGGATGCCAGACCCCTTCTCTGCCCATCCACACCCCTGATGGATGCACACACACAATACGCCACTGCTTGAGTTAACAGCAGGGGCGGGCTTGACTGACTGACATAGTTTCTTGTTGGTCTTTCTGTGACAGTTTGTGTGTGTGTGTGTGTGTGTGTGTGTGTGTGTGTGTGTGGGGGGGGGGGGGGGGGGTCTTTGTGTGTGTGCATGTATGTGTGTTTGTTTATAGGAGTTTTCAACAGGGTGGCATGGACTAAGGGGGATTGTTACACAACATAAGATTAGTTTACTGAGGGCTTTTTGGGCTTCCCCCCGTCCCTGTGTACCAGCACTCAGTATTCAGGATTTAATGTTATTAGGCTGTGCTAATTAGCACTTTAAATCGTGGCATCCATTCAGGCTTAATAGTCAAGTTTTTATGAGATCTTTGATGATTTCTTTTGCAGTTTGCTATGTTTTATAAGTGGTCTAATATCAATCCATAACTACAAAATATTTTTCAATTCCATAACTTACTTTACATTGTGGTAAACTTGTAATATTTGATACTATAGGTGGAGGTGGAAGAGCAAGAAGACAAGAAGGAGGGGATGTTGTTATGTAAGCTAAGATTAAGCTGTGTCAAGGCAGAGTGGATGGCAGGGGAAGTGTCCCATTGATCATGCACTCAGTTTATTTTGTAGAAAGGATTTTTCTAACATCTTAAGCTTCTTGATTATTTTATTTCTATACATTTAAGTGTTAAACTGTTCTGTCTGTCAACATACTGTATGTGTACCAAATATATAACACATTTATGCAAGGTGTAAGTTACTTTCTGAAGAAGAACCCAAATGCAGACATAACTGCATTTCGTTGCAATGTACCTGTACATGTGTAATGAAAATAAAGTTGAATCTAATCTAATCTAATCTAATCTAACGCAGATCCAGAGTGTGAAATAACAGATTTATTCAAAGTACTTATGTACAAGTTCAGGTTTCCGGAAAGTGGAAAAGCAAGTCCAGGGTTCCAGGGAAGCGAACAGGTCTGGTGGTGGGCAGGAGTGGTTCCGTCAGATTAATACAGTGGTTGGCTAGTGGTGAGGTCCGGGGGTGGTCGTCTGGTCCGGTGGATGACAGGAGTGAAGTGGTAGCAGGAGTTGGGTTCCAATGGTAGCTGAGGCACAAGATAAAGGAGCAGAACAAAAAACAAAAAAATATTCAAATGAATAAATAGGCAGCAAGTTTTGTCAGTAGCGAGTCTAATTGCGGTCGTCTTGACTATGATCTGACAGAGAGTAGAGGAATGACCGGGTGTATTAAGCAGAGGTTGTGTTAGATTAGATGCAACTTGAACCCTGACTACCATACACCAGACTCCACCCCTGTAATTAGGATCAAAGTTGTTGTCAAGACCACCTTTGTCGAGTCCAAGACAAGTCCAAAACTAGGACTAGTCAAGACCAAGTCAAGAACAAGACCAAAGAGATTCGAGTCCAAGACAAGACTGAGTCCACAGAGGTTTGAGTCCAAGACAAGACCAAGTCCAAAAAGATTTGAGTCAGAGTCAAGACCGAGTCCTGGAGATTTCTAAGACCAAATTTGATTATGGCAGAATTGGTGGACATCTTTGTTTGTTACAGCGCGTGTGAATTAATGAAAATGAACGACAATGACATTAGCAGGGCACGCAGACGCAGGGCGTGCAAAGATAATCTGGTGTGTGATTGGTTACCATGTGGCCAGTGTTTCACTTTCCCTCCAATATTATTATAAACATAATAAAGTCACCTGGACTCGGTCAAGACCAAAAGCCATATTTGGCAAGACCAGTGGCAGATACCGAAACAAGTCCAAGTCCAAATACCAGTGAGTCCGAGACAAGTCCAAGACCATAGAAAACCCGTCTTGAGTCCGGACTCGAGTACTACAGCCCTGATTAGGACAAACAGTGAAGGCGAGAAGAACAGAGAAGCTATCTAGGAGCAGCCTAGCATATGTCTTATTTATCTCAACCAAAACTTTGTCAATTCTTCAACTATTACTATATACATTGTAAAAACTACAAACTGATTAATTAAGTAGGCTTATTAGGAGTATTTTTGCAGCAGCAGTTACAGTAGCTAACCAATACATTTGTTTCATGCTATGCTCAGAATATTCACTGTCTGGCTTTCTTTTGTACATTATCAGCTGCCGTTGTGTATCGAGGAGACACGTTTCAGTACGTGGTGCAGCAGCCTGGGTACAGGCAAAAAGGTAGACCCGCTGGGCCAGAAGCTGTTACTACTATTTAATGTCCGATCTTCAGTGAAATGTTGTCACATTCCCCAGCCCATGATCACTCATCATAGGAAAACAGTCATACGCAGAGGACCCACTCATTGTCTCTTTCATGTAAATTGGACACCATTGTTGTTTGGGCCACTTTCATTGTCATCATCATGTTGTGACCAGAACACAATGTATTGACAAATGGCTGACTTGTGTTTCACCACTGACCAACTTTGTTTGACCCTTTAACGTGCAGTCATCGTGTATGTTTTTATCAACCGTCATCAAAAATTGAAACCTTTAAAAGCATGTAACAAACACCATGTATCTCTACTGGCATTCTGAACAGGTGCATCAGATGGTGGCAGTGGTGATTATGGACGTTACATCACAGACTCAAGAAACAAAGACGAAGATGGCTTCGACATTGATGACTCTGATTATGATATCTTTATTGAGGAGGTGAGTTATTACATACCATAGCTGGATAATACCTAAACATTTTGGGCATATTTAATCTGATGTATCATCTTCCTCTCACTAGTTGAAGCCATTCCCAGGTATCAACCAAGACAACAGGAAGTCCCAGCTTCGTTCACGCCCTGATCCGCCATCTGGTCGGAACGTTGTTTACCGTATGAACACTATCGCTCCTACCAACGATACTGCTCCTCCATCTTCCTCCACCACCTCATCCATCTTCCCAGATTTCACAGATCTGGTTTTCCCACCAACCTTAGAGCCCAGTACCAGCATTGACACCACAACTACTGCCCCGCTAACCACCACCGGGTAAGATTTTACTGAAGGCATCTGTTTTAGATTGATGAAATATCATTGTAACTTGAGGGGGAAATGGCCTCTCTTTTAAAAGCAATTGATGTTTCCCTGTTAAGGGGGAATAACAAAGGTATCAAGAAGGTTTCTTTTATCTCAACAAAATCACAATTCTTATTGCGATTCCTCTTGCTTTGATTTCTAGATTGCTTTTTTTACTGGCTTTCTGCTTTTCACTAAACGCCTCCGGCAGTTTATTTGTTCATGCTCCTCGATTAAATTTGTTGATGATAGATGGAGACAGAATGGAGAATTTAAGCTGTTGTTCTGATCAAGATGTAAAGCACATCTAGCTTGGCATCGCCAGTCTAGTCTGGAACCTCTCAGTTCATTTTTGATTTCCAAGGGGCGTTATTAACGGTGCAGACAAAAATGCCAATGGATGCAATTAGATAGACCAACAACCAATCAGAACAACATAATGACGTAGTGCTGAGCGACACCTGCAAGTTGGGTCCTTGTTCTGTTTTGAATCAGAAAATATGGCGGCCGGGTCACAAACTTTCTTAAATTACTGTAAAGTACACTAAAATATGTTTCTAAAAACATTCTCACTAAGAAATAGGCAATACAGTAACAGAACATGAATCCATATTTGATCAGCACTGCATAGTTAGACAGTTTGATTTCAGAGATGGCCTGATAGACAGAATGGCGTTTGAAAGTTGCATTTGAAAGTAAAACTTAGTTGTTAGCTAAACTACTGACTATGCACTGTAAACCATACTAAACATCCTCATCTATCTTCCTCTTCTGATCCACCTTAGCATCACTTTGCCCACCACCACTACCACCCCAACCATGTCCCCCTGGAAAGGTGAGGTGCCTCGTGTGTACGACCTGCCCTGCGATGACACAGTGTGCCCACCTGACAGCTTCTGTCTCAGCGATTACGACAATGGAGGCTCACGCTGCCACTGTAACCTCGGACGGAGAGGGGACACTTGCTCTGAGGGTGAGAGAACTGTAGTTGGGTACAAGCATTTAAAGCAGTTAAAGAAGTGGACCAACAGATACCGTTGTTCTGGACGGAGACCAGTGAAGAAAAATAGGAACACTTTTACCATGATGGCTAGGCATTACTGCGCGGCCTCCAATTGAGCTTGACGACGTAGTTGTGACATGGGCAACGTGTCTGAAAGTTGTAAGTCTTCTGGTAGCTTTGCCAAGAGAATTCTCAATCATTCCCAATCAGCAGAGACGGAGAGCGTAGGTATATCTTAGGAGATAGCATAAACACAGTCTAATTTTTGCTAACTAACATGCTAGTTAACATAAGTAATTAAACCTAAACAGCTGATG
>NC_045737.1:5922544-5922790 GCF_008692095.1 Etheostoma spectabile
CTGTCTGCGAGCTTCTCCTGACAATATGGTGATTTGTCGAATATGCAATGGTAAGTTGCATGGTTATGACGCCATTGTTGGCCTATTTTTACAAAAAAGTCTGCTACGGAGCCATAACGTGAGGTACAAGGTAATGGAGCCTTTTTATATATTGTTGTGTTTCTTTAGAAATAAAAAATGGACAAATCGAGTCTTGAAACGCTTCAGATGTAAAGTTATTCACTGTCAAAGTGGCGCCAAAATGAA
>NC_045737.1:5922800-5962537 GCF_008692095.1 Etheostoma spectabile
GCAGTCAATGGGATGCTAACTGCAGGTGATGGCTTTGTAGCATTAAAATGGCGCCATGGGAGCTACACTTAGAGAGGAGAGGCTTTATTGAAAGTGTGGTGAAAGGACAGCGCTCATTTGTGTAACGCTTCCAACGTTTTTTTCAAATATACATTTGTCATGACATTAATCCTTGTTCTTCTTCAGTGGTATCAGTGAACTTTCCAAAGTTCTTTGGCTACTCTCACATGACCTTTGAACCCTTGAAGAACTCATACCAGACCTTTCAGATCACTTTGGAGTTCAAGGTAAAAAAAAAAACATGTTTTTTTTTTCCAATGATCTTTTTGTTTCAAAAGGAGAACAGAGCTTTGAAACAGTTTCTCTGTGGTACAGGCCGACTCTGAGGATGGCTTGCTGCTATACTGTGGAGAGAATGAACACGGCCGTGGAGACTTTACTTCTTTGGCTCTGGTGCGAGGCAAGCTGCACTACAGGTGAGAACACGTATGGGTTTAGATTCTCAAAGGTTTGGCTGGTGATTAAAAGCAGCACACAGAAACTAAACTTTAAAAGTATGTCAGCTGTCACAGACTGTTGGTCAAAAAGAAAGTGGATGAAAAGATGTATCGTTTTGCAAAAACAAAGTGTCCTTAATGCTGGAAAACAATTCTTTAAAAGCACCAAAGAGGAACCCTACGCTGCTTGCTTGTAGAAACCATCTTATAGGGGATGTAAACATAATACCGTATTTCCATTTGATTTAATGATGTTTTGCATATCTCCAGTGAAATGTTAGAACAATCAGAATCAGAAATCAGAATCAGAATCAGAAATACTTTATTGATCCCCGAAGGGAAACTCTGTGTTGTAGTTGCACAATATTATAAATAGAGTAGAAATACAAGAAATAAAGAAATATAAGGAATTGGGTACGTACGGTATTTACATAAAGGAATGTTATTATACATTATTTACATAATTCACATAATTAAGGATTTGGAATGGTGGAAAAGTTAAATAATATAATAATAATATAATGTGGATTAGTTTAGATTGCACACATGTCCGGCCAGTGTTATTGCACAAAACAGATAATACAGATAATACAGATAATATTGTCCAGTTTCAACCTCTCTAAGTGTGTGTGTGTGTGTGTGTGTGTGTGTGTGTGTGTGTGTGTGTGTGTGACACTTAGAGGGAGGAGTAAAAAGTTTGATGGCCACAGGCAGGAATGAATTCCTGTGGCGCTCTGTAGTGCATTTTGGGAGAATGAGTGCTTCACTGAAAGTGCTCCTGTGATTGAGCAACAAGCCATGGAGTGGGTGCGAGACATTGTCCAAGATGGCATGTAGTTTGGACAGCATCCTCCTATCTGACACCCCGACAGAGAGTCCAGATCCACCCCCACGACGTCACTGGCCTTGCGAATCAGTTTGTTGAGTCTGTTGGCGGTCCGCTACCCTCAGCCTGTGCCCCAGCATGCAACAGCAAAGAGGATAGCACTGGCCACCACAGACTCATGAAACATCTTCAGCATTGTCTGCAGATGTGAAGGACTAGCCTCCTCAGAAAATAGAGACGGCTTGGCCCTTCCTGTAGAGGGCTTGGTGTTCTTGGCCCAGCAGTTTATTGTCCAAGTGCACTCCCAGGTATTTGTAGTCCTCCACGATGTCCACACTGACCCCCTGGATGGGAACAGGGCTCACTGCTGCCTTGGCTCTCCTTAGATCCACCACCAGCTCCTTGGTCTTGTCACATTGAGCTGGAGATGGTTCTGCTCACTCCATGGACAAAGTCCCCCACCACAGCTTCTGTACTCAGCCTCGTCCCCCTCGCTGATACATCCAACCACAGCAGATAGAGAATAGATCTGTGATACTGTGTGAAGAGTTAAAGAGGTTAAGGATGTATATGCTTAGTACAGCATTTGTGTCATGTCGGCTTTTAACAGCTGAATATTTGATCTGTTTTCCCTCAGGTTCAACTGTGGTACAGGAGCTGCTCAAATAGTCAGTGAGAGTCCCATTGTTGTCGGTCAGTGGCACACAGTCACCGTCTTCAGAGATGGAATGAGCGGCTGGCTGCGTATGGACAACGACACCCCAATGTCAGGGCGCTCACCGGTAACCATAACACATACAGGGCTCTCATATTACACAATATTATATTAGATGGATTTTTTTTGCATAAATGTGTCTTGTGAAAATAAAGTACATCTTTGAAAATATAAAAAGCTTTTTGCGTTATAAATATGAGACATTGCTGACAATATTGCCATTTTCCCGGTAGGCCATTTGAGGAGTGGACCAGCGTCAAAGTGTTTTTACAGTAATAAAGGATTAAGCACATTTTGTTCTCTTCCCTCTTTGCTCCTTCAGGGCCAGTACACCAAGATCACATTCCGCTCCCCGCTGTATGTGGGTGGATCACCAAATGCTTATTGGCTGGTCAAGGCGACAGGGACAAATCGTGGCTTTCTTGGCTGCATTCAGAGTCTGACCATCAACAACAAGGCAACAGACATCAGACCCTGGCCTCTGGGCAGAGCTCTGAGTGGAGCCGATATAGGTGAGGAAGCACACAGTCTGTGTGCAAGTTTATACAGGTATTATTTTTCTTAGGCTGCTGCCACGAATAAATAATCCTTCCCATGTTACCCATAATGCACTGATTGTCCTCCCAGGTTTTGGTGCTCAGAGCAGCTATTCCTCTGTAGCAGTAAACTACTTATTTTGGACTTTGTACATCAATAAGTCATAATGTTAGAGGGCTCTACTTGCATTTAGATGGCAGCATATATTCATTGCACAGTTTGGTAGTATTGTCATTTCACTTTAGGTAACAAATAAAAGCAAAGCAAGGTACGTTATGACAGCATACATTCTTTGGTTAAAGCACCTGACAGTTGCATCGCAAAATAATAGGGGAAAAAGAAAATATCTGGTTATTATTAGATGTCACGACTTAAGATAAGAAATAGCCTTTTAATAATTAGGTGTTGGTCAATTTGTATTTGAATCAGGGAGCAGACATGTTTTACAAATTATACTATTATTATATCCATACGCCCAGTTGTGGAGAAAGAATGTTACATGGAAATAATGAAATCCCTGAAACTGTATTTGCTTTTATGTATCCATGTTTTTCCAGTTATCTACAGTATACAGGGACATGCTGAGCCTGCCTAAATCACCTCCTATCTCCTTGCCACCAGGTGAGTGCAGCGACAGCGTGTGTGACCTGATCAGCTGTGCCAATGGGGGAGTCTGCTTTGCGAACCGCGCTGACGGCTACATCTGCCTGTGCCCGCTTGGCTTCAGGGGAGCACTTTGTGAAGAGAGTGAGCCAACTCTATTTTCCTTTGTTTCACACGTACAGAAAGAACACACACTTGTAGTGTTTCGTACCACGGTGAAAGTAGAGACTACAATCCCTTTGGGGTTTATTCTTCCTTGATGGCTTCCTTCTTCCTTGATGGCTGTCATTGTCACACAAACCTTTTAAGGTAATTACTGACCACTTTAGTGCTACATTAAGGGCGATTGGTGGAGATAAGTATTATTATGTCTTATATATTGGCAGAGGAATTGATTATATGTAAGACCTGCTTTCACACAATATAACCCTACACTTTTTCTTCTTTTCTATCCACTTTCATTTCTTTCTCCTCCTCTTCACTCTTAATCATTATGATGCTCACATCTCTGCTTCCCCTGTGGCTCAATTCCTTCTTCTGTCTTTTCATTCCTGTTCTTTTCTTTTCATGTCTTCTCTCTAACTCTTCAGCTTTCACACTGTTCTCACCTCTCTTCAATGAGACAGTGTTTTCGTACGCTGTCATCCAATGGCCTCAGTCTTCTCAGAGTTATCTGTCCTTCACGGAGTTTGAGCTAACGTTTCAGCCATCGATGCCCGACGGGACGCTGTTGTACAGTGATGACGCAGGCAGCGGAGACTTCTTGGCTATCAACCTAGTGGACAGATATGTAGAGTTCCGATTTGACTGTGGTTCTGGAGGAGCTACAATAAGGTATTAATTAGCTGCACTCACTCCCCTTATACTATTCTCTGCCTCTTTTACTTTCTCATTGCTATTGGTCTGCGTTGTATGTGATGATATGTGCTACAGAAGTGAAGAGCAGATCAGTCTGGACACATGGCATGAGCTGAGGGTGTCTCGTACAGCAAAGAGTGGTATCCTTCAGGTGGACAGCCAGAGGCCAAGGGAAGGAATCGCTGAGGTATTTTGTTTCTGTGCATTAGGTCATTTTTAGTCTCACTTTGCCAGAACTTCCTCCGCAGAGCTGCGTGGGAGGGTCTGGCTAGTCTACACCGCATTCTGGAATTGGCAAAAAACATGCTCTGGTTTAATTGAATTTCCTTAAACCAATCACAATCATCTTGGGCGGTGCTAAGCACGAGGAAAAGCCACTGTGCCACTGCAAAATAGCCTTGGGGAGGAACTTGTTTTGGTGGAACGTGTACGTTCAAAGATTGTTTTAGTTGGGCAACGGAAAACTCAGATTGGACAGATAGTTTAGTTAGTTGTCTGGATTTACCTTGTAGAGACCTGAGGAGCAGTTAACCATAGTCCTCAGAGATTGAACGGAGTTTAAAATTCCAACACAAAATATACGGAATGTAATGGACATACGGCTGAAAATGGAACATCAATGTTATAGACTAGGTCATTTTTGCCACAAGGGGGCAGAAGTACGTCACAAAAAACTCCACAACAGGGTGATTTATGATATATATATACATGATATGATCAAACTATGTTTTTATAAAGACAAAATTGACCTTAAACTTTCTAAATGTCCTTTTTCCACTTAGTTTCTGAAAAGAGAAAACATTGATGTTAATCATAAAGAGCATACAGTATGTGTTATATGGCATTAACAAATAACTGACATAACTAACTAGTACATTTCTGTTTGATTTACTCTTCAGGGTGCTTTCACTCAGATAAACTGCAGTTCACCTCTTTATGTTGGTGGAGTACCAGAATATGATAAAACCAAGAGGACAGCATGTGTGATAAAGCCCTTCACTGGAATTATTCAGAAGGTATTAGCACATCCACACCTGTAACACATGTATTTAAAAATGGATTTGCTGCTACAATTATTTCGACATTCATTACAAATCCATTGCACTGGTAATTTGAGTAAACAATAAAAATTTGATAATAAAGTCACAAAAAAACATGATGTGGCACATAACATCTTTACAGCAACAAAATTGTGTCTAGTTAAATTTGTAAACCCTTTCTTGCCGCTTTCTCCTTTTCTTTCTCTTTCTCTTCATCACATTTTCTTTTCTTTCCTCCTGCCCAGCTGATACTCAATGACCGCACCATCCCCATAACGACTGGCTCAGCTGGTGGGGTTAATGTAGCAAACTCGGCTCACCCATGTGTGGCAAGTCCCTGTGCCAACGGAGGGACCTGCAGGCCAAAGTGGGACAGTTACGAATGCGACTGCCCTCTAGGCTACGATGGGAGGCACTGCCAGAAAGGTCAGTTTTAAGCATTTTTATCTTTTTACAGAACTAGCTCATAATTTAGCAATGTATTTGAAGCAGAGAGCAGTTTAGCAATATTTGAGGTATATATATACTATACACACTGGGACTAGTATAGTTATATAATGGTTGTAAGTTCAGTATTTGGTTTGGTGGTTGAGTTCAAACCATCACTGGGAATCCCCAGTGATGGGAACTGCAAGGACACTGACTGTAGGAGAAGAACTGCCATTTCACAGTTTGGAGATTTGTGATTAGAGAGCATCAGAAATAAAAAGATATCAGGTGATATTACTGAAAGCAATGTGTAGTTTACACACTGCGTATGGAAAGATATGTTTTAATGGTTTTTGCATTAAGTAAAGAAGAAGAACAGAAGTAAAGAAATTGATGTCAATAATGTTTTTTGTTTGTCTGTTGTATATGGCTTTAATGTGACATTTCCTTTCCTCTTCTCAGGGATACATTGTGTTTTCTGTAATCATGTAATATCATATAGAATGATGTATTGGACAATCTAATCCCTAAAGCCTATGCATGCCTTATCTGTTTTAATGCTTTCACTGAACAGAGTGTGGGAATTACTGTTTGAACAGTAAGTTGTCTTCTATGAATTCAAAAAGCAAATATTGACAACCTGCAACCTAATTAAAAGATTGTTACCTAACATTACAAAACATTATTGAAAATACATATATCCTTTTCCCTCATACATTTCTCCTCATCAATCATTTAAGTCTTTAGTCTAGCGAAGCCTGAATCACTAGATACATGCTGATGCTGCCACCTTGTGACGATATAAAGTAAACACAATGTTTTCCCTGCCCAGCTGTGACTGAAGCCATTGAGATTCCGCAGTTTATTGGTCGAAGTTACCTGACATACGACAACAGAGATATCCTGAAAAGGTCGGTAGTGAAATGGGGCTGCAAAAGGGTTTTGATTGGTTCAGTTACAATTCCCCCTTTTAAGTTTGTATCTTGTTTTAAAATGGTGTGTTACTATCCCAGCAACAGTTCTCTCTTTCACTGCGCTTGTAAGTAAATTTCATTATTTTTCAGGGTATCTGGGTCCAGGACAAACCTTTTCATGCGTTTTAAGAGCACAGCCAAGGATGGCCTATTGCTATGGCGAGGAGACAGTCCAATGAGACCTAACAGTGACTTCCTGTCTATGGGGCTTCAGGATGGAGCACTAATCTTCAGGTTCTGGTTCATGTCAATGTCAATGCCAATGTCAATTTTATTTCTATAGCACATTTAAAAACAACAACAGTTGACCAAAGTGCTGAACAGGGTCAATGTCAAATACATAAATAACAAGTGTAAAAATCACTCCAACCAAAATACATTTACATGTGTTTGTGTATAACATGAGCGACAGTATGAAAACTAACTAAACAGTTATGAAAGTGTATCCACTCATTCTTACTCCAATCATTTTCTTATAAATACATATTTATAGTCAAAGTACAAGTCCTGCTTGCCACATGGTTACTCCTCCCTGGAGTGAAAAGAGCAGATTTTCGGCAAGAAAAGAAAGTTTAGTGTAAGAAGAGGATGAGGATGATGATGGAAAAGGATGCTGATCACACCAAAGAGCAGGGATAGTTAAGCACCAAGTAGAGGCAGAGCTAAAAAAAAAAGACCTGAAATCTAAGACAGGACCATGATCTAGAAAAGAACCAGGATTTATCTGGGCAGTACCATACATACTGTATATGAACCCACTGCTCCTTTATAACTAGCCATACGCACTGCATGTGTTTCCATGTTGTTGTAGTTACAACCTGGGCAGCGGTGCGGCTAACATCGCTGTCAACGGGACCTTTATTGATGGAAAGTGGCACAGAGTCAAAGCTGTGAGGTAAGCTAAAGAAAATGTCACTTTAATAAAAAAATCATGAAAGAAATAAGGTGATCACAACGTCTGTGGCTTGGTTTTTCTTTCACTTGAGAGCTTAGACTTTAAAGCTGCACCAATTAGTTTATTTGGGCCACTTGGGCAGCAGAAGAAGTTGACATACTGTATATAAATATATACAGTATATATGTATATATATATATATATATATATATATATATATATATATATATATATAGAACATGTTAGCGGTTGCCATCTACACATCCAGCAGGCATGGGACAACATTTGTGTTTATTTAGAGTTGTGAGAGCCTTGAAACCAAACAGTAAAGTTGCGGGGCCATTAATCCACAATAATGAGTTAATAGACAAGAATGCTCTGGAGAGCTGAGGGAAACTGCAGAGTTGCATGATGATTGCCTATGTATTTGTCCTTACGAGCAACCCCTCACACATAACAAACAGTCATTCCATCTATTGTTAATATACAGGATTGTTACAGTTTTAAGGAGAGATAATTTGGCAACCTGCTATCCCTTTATCTTTCAATCCATGTGGAATATGTAAAACCCAAGGACAGCCTTTAAAAGACTTAAAATGTAAGTCTTTACCATTATCACTTATGTTTACAGGGATGGACAGTCAGGGAAGCTGACGGTGGATGACTACGGAGCAAAAACAGGCAGGTCACCTGGAAAGATGAGACAACTTAATATCAATGGACCCTTATATGTCGGTAGGTGGTGTTCACAACTCATTATCCCTTACAGTGCTATTTATCTAATGTAGATCAAACAATAACGTCTGCAATTTCATGTTCACTCCTTGAAGGTGGCATGAAAGAAATTGCTCTTCACACAAACAGACAGTATATTGGAGGCTTGGTGGGCTGCGTGTCCCACTTCACACTCTCCACCGATTATCACATAGCACTGGTGGAGGATGCTGCTGATGGAAAAAACATCAACACCTGCTCCAACTAGAAAATGGCTTCAGTACATGAAGGTCCCTGTTCAGCAACATTTTCAACTGGAGCGAACACCTCGACCAGCTGATTTGTCATCTTGAAAATGACTAAAACAATGACATTTTGGTCTACCAATTCAAGACTACTGACATGACATAAACTCAAAGTGGGGAAAGACAACAGTGTTACAGTCACAAGAAGATTAAAGTGGCTCCTGTGTGCAAACTATTAAAACCAACTCAAACCTGCCAAGTTGTAAATTTTATTTTAACATTAACAACTTGTTGATGAATTGCTTTTAAAAACAGTTTGGACATCTGACAACAGCAAAAACGACCACAGGATATTAAAAAGCACAAGTAATCTGTGAAAGGAAAAAAAAAGCTTAGCATTTATGGGTATTGAGGGTCTTTTCTTTACAATTCTTTTCTTGGGATGATCCAATTGTATCTTTATGTTTTCTACTGTAAATCCTTATTTGATTGCTGGAAGAATCAAGAGGCATCACATGTGTGAGCAGCTAGCTGAGATAAACTTCTTTGTAGGGGATTTTGGAGTATTTCTGTTGTTTTTGTTGTTGTGGAATTCTCGTTCGTGACGTGTTATCAGTCCTTAGACTACATTTTTTAAAGTCTGATTGATGGCAGTTTTTGTAAAAGTTGCTAGTTTTGAAGGGTGAAGATGTTCACAATATTTATGTCTTTATATGCTCTTCTTTTAGTTTACATGCTCCTTTTTTTTTAAATCTCAGATGCTTGTCACATTGAAGTCTGAAGTTGACAGTCTAAGTCTAAACCCTGGAGATTTTTTTCATGAACATCATCAGTCTATCATCTGAAACCACAGCCCTTTGAACTTCAGCCTTCAGGTTGAACATGTGTTTTCACACCAGAGAAAATAAAGAATTTCTCATATTTTAAGCATTTGCAGTAAAGCAGTGCAAGATTGTCAATTTAGTGCTTTCCCATGCCTAAGCTTGATTTCTTAAAGGGGAAAATGACACCAATGTCGAAATAAGATGGATTTCTCACGAGAGCTACACCCTGGTTTCAAAGTCTGAGCGCAAAACAAATCCAGTTGTAATTGGTTAATTAATACACGACTTTACAACTTGAATTTATTTGAAGGAGAACGTAAAAAAAGTCAGTGGCCGTTTGTGACATTTTCAACAAGTGTGTCAAGACATTTCTGAAAGACATTTTCAAATGAGGTGCATCCAATGAAAGACACTGTGTGACTGTGTAATGTGAATGAGCATGAGCGATGTGATTCACCACTGGGTAACCATCCATTGTTCAAAATGTAGCACATATTGACTGTTCAAACATGTTTGCTAAATAGATGTTAACCATAGACTGTAAGGAAATGTTGGTATAGTATCTGTAATGTCAGCATATGTGTCTGAAGATCCATTTAAAGGTTTACTGTTGCTGCCAACTTTGTCAGATAGTTGAACCATTTAATCCAAATTTGTGCAAAGGAACTGACCTGGGTGGAGCTATGATGGGACGAGCAAGCAGGACTCATCACGGCTGAGTGTGCTCATCCCAAACATTCTACAACTCAAGCCTTAATATTCCCCATAATAATCCCCTCAAAATGCAAACAAGTAATTTACAGGCCTAAAGAAGTGTACATAGATGTCAACAGTTGTTATTTGATGAAAAGTTGATTGCAGGGGTGTTTGAAGGTATGTCTTTCCATTCCATTCTTGCAGTCTCAATGAAACAAAAATATATTATGTGAGTTAAATAACATAAGATTTGCAAAAATCTGCCACCATTTTCTTTTTTAACATTAACATGAAATGTTTGCTGTATTTGTAAATGGTACACTGTGACAGCTGCCTGTCCAAAACTAGACGCTGCAATAAATGCTAACCAAATAGCCTGCTAATTAAATAGCATTTTGTCATGGTTTGTCATGAGTGTTAGTGCTCTTACATTTTTTTTATATTGTATTTATATTCATTATCGCAAAAATTCTCTCAAAGACACATTTACTTAAAAGGCACCAGTCACTATGGTGTTGCTATCTTCAACAGCTATGCAAAAACAAAAGAAAATCTTAGGACATAGAGGTAAATTGGTCAGCAACGGCCATAAAACACGGGAAGGATTATTGCACAGCTGACAAATCACTGGTAGCAGCAACTAGAAAACTAAGAAATTGGAAGACATGAATAAATCACTGGTGGAAAAAATGACAACCTGAGACTGTGCTTCACGGAAGCAATCTTTCCCCTGACCAATACTTTAAGTTGCACTTAACCGTAGGGGTGATAGATCAGAAAACACTGGTTTGAGGAATTGTTGGAAACACACAACAACAACCTGTAAAAAAAAAACCACACAGCAGTTCTAGATCTGAGAAAATGATTTTTGTACCATTTTGTACATAACATTTTTAAACGGTGATAAACCCAAAACGAACACAATGTTCAGTATAGAGGAATGGTCTGCACATTACAAAAACACATTGAATTTCTTTATATTGTCTTGTCTTTGAATGCATTTTTAACCACAGTCATCATGGACCTTTCTGGAGGTCCTTTCAATCACAACCAAGGTTACAAGATGATTTGACATGACATTTCAGAACATTCGGGATCTTTTGAGACATCCAGGCAGCTACAGCATTTTTCTATTGTGCTTTGAAAATAGAGCAGTTTGATGCACTTGCTGTAATACAACCGTCTATACAACATGACGTACTTCAGTTCAGAGTCCATATCGTGATGTCTATCTTCTGATCACTGTAGAGTTAGGTTTTTGACACAGAAAAGGACATAATCTTGCTTAAATTCAGCGCACAACTCCATGATATGACTATAATGTCACTGATTAGGGTTTTCCTTGTGATGGCAGCTTCTAATTGCTAAGAAATAACCTACATCGTCTTGGTACCACTCACCACCTCATTTGTGCTTTGCTGGAGATCAGATGGCACACTTAAAGACTGAGTGTTGCTCAATAGAATTTTATATTGGATTTAAATTGACTGATGTGCTGCTGTTGTTCTGTCCTGTCACCTAAACACACACACAAGAACTTGTGTACACACACACACAAACACATAGCACTGCAGGACAAACGTTTTCCTGAGCGTTCACACTCAAATGAACTGAGAGCAGTGGTGACTTATGAATCCATGTGTTATATTTAGATAAAACCATTTAGTTATGTTGAAGTCATGCACATTTAATCACAGTTTATTGTCAAAGGTAACCTCTGAAAGATTCACTCTAAACCTGCCACAGTCAATTCCCGTGTGATAACGATCCTGTATGATAGCTAATGGGATGTGATTTGGTTTTATCTAATCATTCTGTAAGTTCCCTTTGTATGAATACTGTTATCAGAACAGTTACCTAACCTGTACCCTAACCCTAATCCATTTTATCACTATGAATATTAATTTTGGGTCAACTTGAATACCATAGCGAATCATATTAAATACACGAGGAGCATCATAATCTCATCATGCTCTACTTATAAGAGTCCATTTAAAGGGTTGACACACTCCAATCACAGAAAAACCTGTTTTTCACTTACATCCAGTGAATTAATTTTTGTCTAATTTATGTCCAGTTCATGCTTCACTATATGCCCAAGTTTTCAACGATGAACACCAATCCTTTAAATAGACAAACTGAGTATTTTAGGAGAAAGAGCTTTTGGAGCAAACTTACAATAAATCATTGTGTCATCATTTCAAACAGACTGATTAAAAACAGACTCTTTAAACCATACTAAAATGCCCATAATATGAAAAAAAATTACTTTTTCTTGGATTTGGGGTGTTATTTTGTGTCTCTGCTGCATCCACATACACAAACTTGGAAAAAAAACTATCCATGTTTATTGAGTGAGATATGGGTTTTTTGAATGTCCTCTGCCTTCCGTCTCCTGGTGAGCTCTTCAAAATCTGCACGGCTTTCTACGTCACTGGCCAAGACGAGGTGGCTAACCGTAGCGTATACTAGCGCTAGCATGCTGGCTCATTTTCAATGGTAAAACACTACTAAAACACACACTAATTCACAATAATCTACACTTCCATGTCCCTGGTCTGCAGGTATTCAGTCTCCCAGCTAATCCTGACTTGTACTGACCAAAGTTGGAGAAAGAGTTATCTAGCCGATGTGATCTTACCTAGCTACTGCGCATGTGCGTCTCCAAACAAAGAGAGTATAGAAGTGGGATGTCTCACTCTGTAGCTAAAACAGAGATCTAAACACACAGGGTGAAAACAGGATCTGTAGCAATGTGCGGTACAACAAAAATATGGTGTTTTTTGAAAATGAAACCATGAAAAACTATTCTGGTACAACCTCAAATTACAATTATGGACATAAAAATGAGCATAATATAGGCACTTTAAGACAATTGCAAACTGGTGAAGTGTGCAATTCAAGACTTATCATTTGAGATGTGACAGATTCTACATTCATTGCGTTCTGTTTGAAAACGTAACTTTGCCATGGCTTTGGAAGAAGTGCTAAATTGTACTGGAAAAACTGGGTTGCAACAGAAAATGGAAACATATTTTGCATTTATTAGACACTAACTAGGATGGAAATGGACTTGCACCTTCTCTACTTGCTCTCGCTTCTCTTTACCCAGTTTTTTTTGAAAGACTCCGATATCCTCCAAGGCGAAAATAACTGAAATGGAAATAACAAGATGGAAAATGGAAATAACAAGAAAAGTCACTTGACTTTTGTTTTTGTGCACAATTCTGTCTTTGCTCGCATGCACTGTTAAAAAAACAAGGTGATGTTCTGTTGGATCTCTACTCCCCATATTCACTCCCTAACAGAACATACTGGATTTAAGAGAGGATGAGAGGAAAATATTTAGTGCTGCCAAATAGGGATTTGTGTTAGCTTAATGGTTTCCACTGATTGGGTCTGCTTTCTGTGTAGAATCTGAGGTAGATGTATTCAAAGAGAGGAGGATGTACTGTTACAGAGCAGAGTGTAATTTTCTTTCTTGTTTTAATCATGAATGATTTAGTTACTTTGTTTCTTGCTGGAACAGGGTAACACTTGTACACATGTATTGCTGTGACACCATCCTTATGTTGTAAAAATATGGAGTGCCACATGACAGTGTATGGGAAATAAATAAATTAGCACATGGTCCTTCAATGATTCAGTAATCAGCTGGAAGAAAACAGAATAGAATATCACACTCTGCAGCAACAGTCTGACGTGTGAGCCATAATGCTTCTATTGTATCCCTCGATGATAAAAAAATGATAAAAGACTACAGTCCATTATCTCGGCGTAAAATCTGAAATGTAAATTTAAACAGGTGAAAGCCAGAGAAAACATGTCACGGTGTCTGACTCTGTTCATGTTAAAAGAGTCTGCGTCTTCCTCTTAGTATCAGGTTCACACCAGTCCTGCATCGCCTGACCTATCTCCACAGTGCTGTGCAGAAGGTCCACACCAGTTGTTCTTTTATATGTCTGTTAAAGAAGTCTTCACCTGAGGAAGGCCTGTGTGACCGAAACGTTGTGAAATAAAGTCTTTGCAAGGCTTAATGGACAGTGTGCGGGACTTCTTTAACAAGTATTGCTAGTAACCTTTACCTTTCACGACACATCTGCCCCAGAAATGAGGTGTGCAAAAGCGCTTTTGAATTGATTTCTTTTATATGTAACATATCTAATACATAATGTACATCCCCAAAGTCTGATCCGTGATATTAATCATAAGTGATAAGAGATTCTGTTTGTTTTCTTGTTTTGTTATTCAACAAATACTTTTTGAAAAACAAAAGATTAGAACGCTTTAAGGACACTCAGAAATACCACAATAAGAGGCTAATCCTTTAAGCACACATATTACACATGAACTCATAAAAAGGGATTTTTTTTTTTAATTTTCTGAATTGAAAACTCTGGAGATGAGATCGTCTTAGGTCAAGTAGTATTGCCTCCTGGCTGTTTCTGCTGCCGGCAGTGTTCACAGGTAGTGAAGACAACGTTGAGTCGCTTGAAACAGGCCAATAATCCTCTTCACCGTGTCACAGTAGCTTCTCCTCATAGTGTAGAAAGAATCACTTCTGTTCTTTGTTGCCACTGTCGGTGACTGATACCAGTCTTGATTTGTTTGGGAAATGAATGCACAGCACTGCCTGAATGCAAACATAATAAAAAGCACAACATTGCCAAGCTGAAGTAACCACTCTGCAGCAGCTTTTCATCAGCCTGATGAAGCTGTTACCTGGTTTCATTATGTTTGAGGGGGGGGGGTTGTTAGTGGCTATCCCTCTGGTGCCTGTGAGGACGCGTTGCCTCGTCATTCTGGGGTGCTTCCGGCCTTCCACAGCACCGTACGCTCTTCTTCCCAACTCCAGGACGTTTCAGCCAACGCCATTGCAGGTGAGATTTTCATGCTCACTTTTATAAGAATAAAAATAGAAAATATTGCTAATTACTAGCTAATCCCTTTAGGTGTCACTATATACAGTATTTTGGAGTCATTATATTAATGTTGAAGCTGATATGATAACAATGTTTAAAATTGCAAAGTAATGTTGAATTATTGTACTTATTAATTATTTACTTGTGTAATTATTTTACTTGTGTCAGTTACTAACCCTAACTTTCTCCTCCAGACACAACATACACTCCCAAACCAACCAACCAACCAACCAACAAACCGAAACTTTCACAGATAGGTGCTGAATCCAATCTTTAAGAAAATACATGGTTTTACCTTCTTGAGTCAGAATGATTTTATTGTGTGAATATGAAGTGGACATGTCAAAAGTGGATGCCAATATAGGCCCAAGAGAAGAAGAAACCAGGCTTCCCTAGGCGGAATCAATTCAATTCAATTTTATTTATAGTATCAATTCATAACAAGCGTTATCTCAAGACACTTTACAGATAGAGTAGGTCTAGACCACACTCCAGAATTTACAAGGACCCAACAGTTCTAGTAGTTTCCTCCAGAGCAAGCAACAGTGCGACAGTGGCGAGGAAAACTTCCTTTTAGGCAGAAACCTCGGACAGACCCAGGCTCTTGGTAGGCGGTGTCTGACGGGCCGGTTGGGGTTGGAATGAAGGGTGGCAGTAACCACGGAATCGGTTGCTTCTTTGAGATCAACATGACTACAGACTCATGGACACTGGGAACTAGCGGCAAGGAGATTGCTTCTCAATAATCAATTTTTAACTTGTATTACTTGTGTTTTTTAGCAGAAGAACTGTTTTGGGTCCATTTTTATTTGTCAGTGGAAGGAATATTGCTGGTATGGTCGTTTTTAAACGAACACACCAGCTCCCGGGTGTGTGACAGATAAAACCCTAATCTACAAGCCCTCTCTATTTCATGTAAAGCAAAATACTTGTTCCTGTTTTTACAATCGCAAAAACAAAACGCTATGAAGTACTTCTGCTCTCTAACTGTCTAACCCAGTGTTTTTTGTGGGGCCAGAGTAGTCCACTGCTCTGACCAGAGGTAGGTACAACTATTCAAAAATGTTGTGACTGTTTGACTTTGATTTGTCCTTATCTCCTGCTTCTCATTGAAACCGGGGGCCCTTGGTAAATGTACCCTAAGGACTTTAGGCTCAATTTTAAACCCTTATTCACAATGCGTGAACAGGTTTTACAACCATATGCACACATCTCTATAAGCTATGTCTAATTCTAAATATCTTTGTACAATTAAATTTCATACTGAACAATCAAAGGGACAAACTCAAAAGAAGTTACATCAATACATGCTGTGAGCACATATGTAAAACATATTCATGTTTTTTTTTTATTCTGACAAGTGACAGCACCAAAAAAATAGGATTAAGAAGCATTGTGTGATGAATATAAACTACACTATATACAGTACATATATAGGCCAAGTTACTGGTCCAGTGATGTGAGGCTTATTGAGGTTATGAAACCTAAGTATACTATAGTAAAAAATTAGGCCTACATAATGAGTAACACCATCTGTCCTGAAGGACAAGCAACAAGAAAATGAAATCTTGAATGTAGTGGTCTCTGACCAGTCTGCCATTAATAAAGCATCTGGAAATATCGCTGCATTGTCCCACTTAATCTCCGGAGCATCCTGTATAAACCTGAAGCTACACAGACCACGGACGCCACACTGCTCATCTCTACTTTTACAGTGAGAGAACACATTTAGAAGACAACAGAATAACTGTTAAACACGTTTATTTCGGATCAAAGCAGCAGATGAATTAACACATGAGACTCCAGGAATAATCTTAGCCTGGCTGTTGGCCTGCTCCGGACCAGGCTAGCCACAAAGAATAAAAGTCCATGGTTACTTGGCCTGGTTTAATTCAACCTGGTTTCGTGCAACCAAGTCCAAGCTAAATTCATCAAGGATAACTTGAATATCCCGACTTAATCTCCTATCCTGGTTTCGTGCAACAGGCCTCAGGAGGTCTCGGTCGGGCTATAGGTAAAACGTGCAGTAATAACCACCAATTTGACACAATCTTCTAATATTTAGCAAATATAGTTGCTTACGTTTCAATTTGGGTTCAAATCTTTGACTTGAAATTACCAACTTCTTCTCCGGGGACTACCAACGTTATAAATCTAGGATAACTGATAAAGCCAGGCTTGACCTAGTCTAATCTGTACATCCTGGCTAGGTGCGTTTCACGAAGGCCAAGCCAGGCGGAGGAGGTGCATCTAAGTCGAGCCAGGATGAAGTCATTAGGATAGATGCGCAAAGCGCTGGGTTGATCACAGATTTACTGATTCTAAAATGGAGAATATGCATTGTTCATGTTGCATGTTCATACAGAGTGAACAGCAGCTTCTTCTGGAAGTATGATAATGTGAAACACATCATTTATCCAAAAAGAAAATAAAATAAAAAGAAAAAGAAACACACCCGCTGTAATGAAGCATGTTGAACATGCTTGCCCTTTATGTTGTTTTGTTGGATTGTTATCCTCACATATCATGTGTATCTGTATTGTATGTATTTATTTCAAAAGATCGGATTAATCATTTTTCATGATGATTAAAAAAATCTATCAAATGAATTGTATTCCTTTAATTTCAGAGAGCGAAGGAGAGAGAGAGAGCGAAGAAGGCAACGAGAGAAAGAGAGTCCTGCTGTGGTTGTTAGTTATTGACTGAAATTCATTCCACTTAGTGAAGAGCATTTTGTGACCGTATGACCTGCTTTTACCACATTGTTTGATCTATAACTCAGATTCCCAGTATGGCGGTGAACAAAAAGCCAGGCAGATACTAAAGAGGCTTAAGTCATGCCTTACATTTGAGATCTATATCATAGCCATTACGCCATGTCTGACTCCCATTTCTCTGCTCCACATGTTGCTGCACCACCCAACAGCTGCGCCTGAAACCAGAGGAGCAGGTGCAAAGTCTACTTTTACTCAAAGCTTATTTAGTTTATTTATCTGCTGCATGTCTTGAAACAGCTTTGCAGTAATTAGAATTTGGTAATTATTTAGGACATGGGCCAAGTACCATGTGATCAGCTGTTGGGGCTTATGAGATCTTTAAAGAGGATTCAATCAAAATTGTAAGATAGATATAATTGTGCTCTTCTCCCATGAACTACTGCACTTACTTGGGTAAATCTGGCACATGCATGCCATCACACCTAATAATGAAACTGCTCTGTACAGTGTATATCATTATTTGCCTCTATGTAGTGAAATATTGATCTCCAACAGACTCGTGCCAGAGGATGCAGCCCTGGTCACAGGGCCTGCACCACTCAATAATAATTAGTATCTTTTCCACTGTGAGCCAAAAGCCAGCTGGGATTCTAACCTAGGACTTTAGCACCACTGCTAGCTGGTTCAATACTAATTGACTCATTGGCAAGTGGAATGCTGACCTCTTTTGTCCAGGTCACGTTTTGTGAGTTCCACTTTTTTTTTCATTGAGACAAGGTCATCCAAATGGTGTGGAGTGAAACGGAGGGAAAGCTACAGGTAGCTGGCACTCTGAAGATGAGAGATGAGAGAATAGAGAGAGTTTAGCTATATTTGAGTAAAGGAAAACATTTCAGAAAACTTTCACTCCCATCAATAAAAAACAGACTGTACTCGCCCAGAAAGCAACCACATAGGTCAATTGTGCAAGCAGCTCCATAATTACATTTCTTGTTTGACGAAAACCTGTGGCTGTAGTTATTATAGAGAAAGCAAATGAAAAATCGAAGTGACAAAGAATAAGAGCAAATAATTCCACCTAAGGATAAAGGTTGGGGCGGTGGATTGGTTGAACAAAAACAGGACTTTGTACTCAGGAGAACAGACCAGGGTTTGGGGCCATAAGTCAACTGCTACCTTTTGTAACCTTTCCAGACCTTAGTCTGTGACGCAATGACTTTTATGACGTCACGTTAAGTCCTCATTTTAATAGTTTTACTTTGAGCCAATCCCTGATTTTACTATTAACTAGACACACACACACACACACACACACACACACGTACTAGTATTCTTTTTGCCTAATATTAATTAGCTTTATTTCAGTATTTTCCCTACACAAAACAGTCACACGACAACATACACCATGGTCACGTGTTACAATCACATGTTTAAAACGACCACTGCACGTAAATAGAAAAGTCACATATGTCGTTTTAGGAATTATTAAGAATCCACCTATTCTGTCATTCAGGTATGAGGATGTGTTGTTAAAAAACATACTACACTGTATTCCAGCAAAAATAATATCAAACAAAGCTCTTTTGCGGGCGGTTTTAGGGGTGAAAAGATATTTTTTTCTAATGTAGGATGCATTACATTCTGAAAACCACTATGTAAATTTAGTACACAATAATTACAAGTAGAGGCTAGACTGCAGTACTGTCAAGCAGAAAAAGAATGGTTGTGGTGAAAGATGTTTCTGAGCTTCAGTCGACAGTCCGTTCTCATAAGTCTTCTGGAAACAGGCCTCCTATTTCTACAGGAAAACAAAATTGCAAAGCTACATTTAGCTGTTTTTTTTTCTTTTTTCCTTGATTTACTAAATACCTTTTCTATATAATGCACATACTGTATATATAATAAAAATGATAACATGCAGCGTGTACTCAGTTGTATGTTTTGATTATTTTATGCAAAGCAACACAATTTCTTGTGTGTACAAATATGCTTTTCAAGTCAAATTTTCGTCTTGTGCTGTAGAGATGACTTGCCTCTTTCATCTTTGTCTGACACGACAAGTCGCCTTGCAGTCACAGTCAGTGCGAAGAAAATCAACATCACATTTGATGTCATTCATGTAATCTATTTACAGCTTTATAATTCACATTATGAGAATACAGAATGTGGTCTATGTTTGTCAAAAGCATTTGTTTGAGATATGGTTTCAAATGGGGAAAATAATACAACAAAAATCCTGCTCCGAATTTAGCATTAGATGCATTTTTCCCTGCTGTGCTGACATAAACATGAACACAACTGTGATTAAATCATCAAGAACATCAGAACCATACAACATTAATCCCTGAAAACATCTGTCCCTGCATGCTCTGTGATATAGTGCCTATTGCACAAGCACACATGCGTGGATGCATATGTGGACAGACATTCATGCAGACATGCACACACACACATGCACTCGCACGCACACACACACACACACACACACACACACACACACACACACACGCACATGTAGAGTATCATGTAAGTTCATATTCCATTCAAATCTTACACTGATCCACATGCATGCACAGTGTGCAGATTAAAGCTAAACCTTGCTGTAGGGGCTTAGTTGACATCTCTATCTAAGTTCTGTATTCTTCACCTCCCTCTACTCCCTTCATTTCATTTACAAAATGTCCATTTAAACCTTAAAAAATGACTACTGTAGATCCTGATGACATCAGTACCACTACAGTATTTTTACAATTCTTGTTATTTTGGACAACATGCACACTGATTCCCATTGTGCATCGTTAGGTAATGCCAATTCACTTTATTTACAGTAAGTTGATGGTTTCAGAGATTTCAGTTCTGACAATTATTTTCCATTGAAACTATAGGCTGTGTACACATGTGGCATAGTTCTCACAGTTAAACTATTTAACAATGTTTGTGAATGTATTTTAAATTGGGACATTGCATGGTGATCATATTACAGAATTATACTATTATATTGACAGATTTCTATAAAGCATTTGAATGGGTTGTGTACTCATTTAAAACAACTTCACTACAGTGTTTTGGTTTAACTTTTTTTTGCTATTTAAAACGTTCTTAAAGCTGGCCTCTCTGCGTATCTTTAACCTTTTTCTATAGCAAAAGGTAAGGTATGAGATGTGGAAAAGTATTTATATGTATGTGTTTGGGATCTTTTTTTTTATTTTTTTATTTTTAGACGAAGTAGGATACTCAAACCAAAAGCAAGCCACCAACAACAACAACGATAATTTTTGCTTGTTTTATTTATTTATTTTTGTGGATCACTATATTTGCCTTGCATTTCAGAGCTGGGGTGAATCAGCTGTATACGTTGGGAGTGGGAAGACCAATTAATTTGAAACAATGAGTGACCTTAAAATGTCTGTGTGTGTTGGTGACTGTAAACGCAATGCAACATGCAATAGGTTTCAAAGACTGGTCAGCGCGTTACGTAATTGACTTCTGTAATGAGTTGCAGAGTGGCAGGAATCCATACACATGAAATGGGATGCACATGCATCATTGGGTGCCTAGCAAAAATGTTAATACTGGTAGTGTTAGTGAACACTATGTTTGTTATGTAAGGATCTGGTAGGTAAAGAGTTAGAGCTCAGGGCTGAGCCTTATTGCATGAAGGGAGGGTTGAGGGTTGGAGAGAGAGAAAGAGAGAGAGAGAGAGTAAGAGGAGGGCTGAGAGAGCAACACAGAGCAACATGGGACAGTGAGAGAGAGACACACATAGAGAGAGAGATGAGAGGTTAGGAGTTGGCAAGATAATCAGCGACAGGCCACGGGTTTAGAGCGTGGTGCGCAGCTGGTTGTGACTGGTGAAGAAGCTTCAGGCTAACATTGAATGGACGGACAGTGACAATGTGCAGCGAGTGGGGGATTTAATATACTGGATGTTTATTTTCAACTTAATAACCCAAGTATCAAACAGAAAACTGCAGACCAGAGGAGAATAACAGAATGGATGTTCCTTCAACATTTTGGCACATTTTTTTTTGTTTGTTTATTTTATTTATTATGGACCATGTGCAATTTTCAACATACATATTACCATTTGATGCACTGTACCAGCGTTAGCCAGAGGCTAATTTGCATCGGCAGTCCCCTTTGGAGATAACTTATGACTTAATGGCTGTGGACGTCTTCTATCATCTAACACTACTGGAAAAAGAAGTAAAAGAGGAACTAATTAATGTAACATTTGCAACTTGGGACAGCATGTGGACTTGACATTTCACAAAGTGGAAATCGCCTGGTCCTGGTTTAGTACATAGTACTGAATGGGTGGTTTATGATGGGAATAACGAGGACTTTCTTCAGTAAAGTGAATCTTGATAAATCTAGAACTCAGCGTAGCACAATCTAAAGAAGACATTGTACATCTCCCTTGCATCTCTTGTACAAATTATACTACAATGGCGAGCCGACACAAGCAAAGCTAAGTTTACAAACTGGTAAACCCACCGCATCCTACCATGTTGGCAGCCCTGATGAGGTGTTTGAACCATGTGGTCCACTGAAAACATGGAGCCAGAGAACAGACACACCCAGAACAGCTTCTTCAGCAAGGTGGATGTGCCTGACTATGTTCACTACATCATCGCCTTCTTCGTCTTTGTCATTGGAACACTGGGCATCACTGGCAACGCGCTGGTTATGTTCGCCTTCTATAGGTGGGTTTGTGTGTGTAATCATTGGATTTTGACTGAGCATACAGAAGTCTGCCTATGTTTGCCCTTACTCTTTTTAATGTGGGTCTTGTTTTAATCAGACCCCTGAGGGGACGTTATAATCACTCAGAGATCTTACTGTCTCACAGACAGAGAGAGCTTTTGTTGGCTTTGATGTGTAGACATGCATTTATATTTCCGATTGAAGGTCTTTTATTACTGCAGAGTGAGGTTAAGCTTTTGCCACTTTTTTTTTTTTTTACAGAGGGTCAAAGTTGTTTCCAAAAAGATGGTGATCACAAGACAATTAATCTTTGCCTCTTAGTGTCCTGGCCCAAATATCATCTGTTGCATGGCAAGGAAGTAGAATGAGGTGTTCATCACTGCAGTAAATGTGCCCTACATACTTAAGAAATGATGTGAAGTACTATCACTACCAGGTTTCATCTTGAATATTAAGAACTTTCCTCAGCCTTTTTGATGCAAATATGCTTCTGCATGGCAAGTGCAAAGTGAGTTGAACATAAGTGATATGACAACTGAGGCTTTTAAATGGGCTATTACCCTAATGTAATTATTTTTATGCAGTGTAAAAATCTGCATTTACATATAACTGGATTTAACCATCATAAATCCAATTTACCATGCATTTCAAATTAATAATGAAATTAACACATTTCACGTAGAGTCAAATGCGTAAAATTTTGCAAGATTACTGACTCTTAAATTGTAAAATTTCTTTAAGAGGTCAAAGAGGAAGATCATGTGTTATTTATTGTGTAGTTGTGAATACCATTTACCTCTCACTGGGCCACTGACATTATCTAAAACTGTGTCATAGATAGGGTGTGCGTGTGTGTGTGTGCGTGTCTGTGTGTGTGTGTGTGTGTGTGTGTGCGTGTCTGTGTGTGTGTGTGTGTGTGCGTGCGTGTCTGGGGATTGTCATGAGCTTTTATAATCCATCTGTCCATTACTGTAGATAGATTAGATGGGTTCTCCAACTGTGTCGTGTTGATCATTTGTGTGTACTGAATCGGAAAAGAGCATGATGTTATGGGTTCCAAGAAAATCATTCCCACTGAACAACACATATGCACACGCACCTCACATGCGAAACCGGATTGTTTGGTCTTCGATCAGAGAGCAGCTACTTTTAATTCAGTAGACACAGAAAAAGAGTTTAATCAATATATGGCTGTGGAGGAAGACAGCAGGTCAATATACTGCTCAATCAAGCTTCTTTGAATGCAGGTTCACACAGAGTTGACCAGTTCAGCAAAGATCTACAAGTGTAAATTAAAAGTGACTCTTTTCCCTCCCCTAAATAAAAGGAGGTTACACTTTACTTGAAGGTATATACAGTACATAAGACTGACATGACACTGTCATGAACATGTCATAAAACATTATAAACAAGTCCTAAATGTTCATGACATAATGCTTCTTTTAGTGGGTGTCATTTGCTTTGTCATGACAAGTTATGGTCAGGGTTCAAGTGTTGTGATTGTGTCATAACAGTGTCATGTGTTCATGACACTCTTATGTAGAAAACTTCAAGTAATGTGTTACCCAAAAGCATGACTGACAGACCTTTGTTACAACACATGACCAAGGGAGAGGCTAATTGATGCCTGAGCAGTTTCTTTAGTTCTTTAACATCTTGATAAAAATATCTATTTAATATCTTTGATATCTCATTTTTTTCTTCTTATTTTTTACATTATGTAAAAGTGGCTATTATTACACCAGTACATAATATGCAAACAGATTCCTCATCTGCCCTTCATTGATTAAAACTAAACATATTATCAATAAATATGGTTTTTAATGTAGCATAAATGTCCTGTTTTTTATTTCCCTGCTGTGCTGCCAAATAAGTAAACACAAAGAAGTAAACTTTGTCCTAAAAAAACAACCCAAACAAAAGCTCAGATGTTGACTAATCAAAGCAAATGAAGGGCTAAAACATGTGTCCAGTACATTGTTCACACTTAAATTAAACTTCTTCCTTTCCTTTCCTTTACTTCCTGTGTGTGTGGGTGTGTGTGTGTGTGTGTGTGTGTGTGTGTAGTAACAAGAAGCTTCGTAACCTGCCTAACTACTTTATTATGAACCTGGCGGTCGCTGACTTCCTAATGGCTTTCACACAGACCCCCGTCTTCTTCATCAATTCTCTCTACAAGGAATGGGTGTTTGGAGAGATTGGTAATGCTCACATCTTTCAATCATACGTATAAATGATTACATTGTGTAAAAAATACGTTAGATGAACAAGTTTTCTGATCTTGTTGTTGAGTCATGTCTGTATATGATCCTTCTCTACAGGCTGTAAGATGTATGCATTCTGTGGCGCCTTGTTCGGCATCACCTCCATGATAAACCTTCTGGCCATCTCCATCGACCGCTACCTTGTCATCACCAAGCCTCTGCAGGCCATACACTGGGGCTCCAAACGAAGAACCACCCTGGCCATCATTATGGTCTGGCTTTACTCTTTCGCTTGGAGTCTGGCTCCTCTTGTTGGCTGGAGTGAGCTTCTTCTACCTTTTCTTGTCATCCTTCTTCACCTGCTTCAGAAATGAAGCTCATTAATACTGTGCAGTATACACGACAGAAACAGGCAAATGAGCGGGGCCTCATTCATAAAACTGTGCGTAGGATCCTTTCTAAAAAGCCAAAAATGACTTACGCCAAAACAATGTTTCCTTTATAAAAGATTGTTCACAAGAGTGCGTACATGAATCAACCTCTTATCCTGCCCTGTACGCCCCCCTTTCTAACCATAAATAGTGAAGGCAAAGCACCTCATGAATGCTGATCAGTATGTTAATGACCCTGGCAGTTGTTCTTTCCTTACGCCGAATCATGAAGACTGGAAAACAAGCAAACAACTTCTCAGGCGTTCAGGAATTGCTGCAAAATGAATCATAATTTTGGCCTGTTCTCGCACATTGTAGGAAAACCTGATTTATAGACCATACCTGCAGTATATTGACAATTGACGGCACTCAGAGACAGCTTCGACCTATATGATAAGATTTAACAGAACTATATGCTACATCCAAACAAGCCTTAGGGATAAAGTTGAAGATTATATATAATATTTTGAGAAAACTCTTACTTGTCTGTCCATTTCCCTCTGGAAACAGCTGGTTTCCCCCAGAGTGGCGAGGACCTGTATTTGGACCACGATGGACCGGGATGGCACAGTTCCGGCCACTGGACTGGGTCTACTGGACCCAATTCAGTACATAGACCCAAGAGAACAGATTTAGGGAAATTTAAATTGTCAAATTAGCCAGTCATCGTCATGGTCCCTGAAGTCTCTTTCTCTCCTGATTCTGCCGTTGCCGTAGTCCTCCTGCAGAACCAGTGTATCATCATAGACCGTTAATCCAGTCTGTGGTCATCATTAAGTTCACGCACGGGGTCACCGCGGTATTTATACGTTTAATCTGTGATAGTAACACCTTGCCAAATCACAGCATCAACTGTCCTGAGATACAATTTGAAGACGAAAGTGTTATTGGCAAACACACTTTTCTTCATGCAGGTTTTGTCACCAACAGTAAAGTTTGGACCGATAACAAGGACATTAAGGGTAAAGATTGGCTGTATTTTCAGACTTTGACATTTCATGATTTATGCACAGTATTAACTTAGACATATATTTAGTTGTTTAGGCTACACTGTGTTCTGTTGTTATCTAATACTACTGTATTTGATGATGTATTCCATGCAGTCGGGAGTCTCCTCCGCATGCTCTCCGTTGCGGACTCTGTGACAGTGAGACAGCGCCAATTAAACATTAAGAAGACATTTTTTTATTTAAGATTTGAACTTGGTGTTTATGGAACAATAATCAGTCAATACAAGCGCAAACAATCTAATGT
Source organism: Etheostoma spectabile (assembly GCF_008692095.1). Taxonomy (NCBI): domain Eukaryota; kingdom Metazoa; phylum Chordata; class Actinopteri; order Perciformes; family Percidae; genus Etheostoma; species Etheostoma spectabile. The sequence goes on from NC_045737.1 coordinate 5,948,889, forward strand.
GTAATCTTCATGATGATGTGGAGTGAAGAAACCTGTGTGGGGCATTACTACTAAATACAACATTTTTCCCACAAGTACTTTCTGCAATCTGACTTCAGGTCAACACCTCACCAGCTGCTTCGCCAAATCCCATTTTGTCTCCAAAATGTGCGTTCACATGGGTCAGAGTTTGTATTTTTTTTTTATAAATCACAACCTTTGCGTGGGAACATTTTCAGCCCCGTTTTGTGCGTACGCCACGTTTATAAATGAGACCCCTGTGTGCTGTAGATAAAATTGATGTAGGAAGGAATGTAACTGATTTCCATTCACATCCCCTGCAGTTAAACATTTCTCCTGTTTTCTTACTGTAATCTACTGCTCCACAGACATTACATCCAAACAAGAACAAAAGCAAAACTGTTGATGTTTTACCTGATATCTTACTTTCTGTGGGTAAAAAAACTCTGATGTTCTTTTCCGCTTTTAGGCTCATTCATCCCAGAGGGCCTGATGACATTTTGTACATGGGATTATGTCACATACACATTGGCCAATAGGAGCTACACGATGATGCTGTGCTGTTTTGTTTTCTTCATTCCACTGGGAATCATCTTTTACTGCTATCTCTTCATGTTTCTGGCTATACGGAAGACTGGCAGGTACTGTAACTCTTATATCAGAGAGTATGTGTGTGTAAAGTCTTTTTTGCCTGTGTGGGTGGAGATAAATGGAGTAAGGAGTTTGGAGAGTTTGCATTTAAAAATACTAGTGTTACATAATCCAGAAATCAATTTTGTATAATTAGCTTTCTTTTTTTTTGCAGTGTTTCTCAATCTCAAGGATCTAATTTCTACTGTTTACCTACTGCTGACTATTGTGTTACTTACTGTTTGTTTGAAAAGGTGTTTGGTAATTTATTTTTGATACAGTAGGTGTCTAATAAAACTGTGCTATACATCTGGGCAAATGCAGATTTTCTAGATGTTCTAATGGAGAACGGCATGAGTACAATTTAATACATGTACAATATGCCCATATCCTTACAATCGTCAACTACGGAAACAGGAAGTGAATCTTACTATAAGTTTGTTTTGGCTAAATTGGCCAGTATTCGACACATTTAACTGATATTTGTTTTAAGGTCTAGCTCTCTCTTTAACTGCCCCCTCTGTCCTGCTCCACCCACAGGGAGGTAGAGCGTCTGGGGACTCAGGTGAGGAAATCCACCCTGATCCAGCATAAGTCCATGAAGAGTGAGTGGAAGATGGCAAAGATCTCATTTGTCGTCATTGTGGTTTATGTCCTCTCTTGGTCACCATACGCCTGTGTCGCAATGATTTCTTGGGCCGGGTAAGACTTCTTTCATAGATAAGAATGTTTATGCAATGGTTTTAGTGTGCTTGCACATTTGGTTTTATTTCAACGAAAACTAGAGCTGTGATTACGGTTTTCATAGTTTTATTTTGTGTCTGTTGACTTTGAATTAAGTGTGTTTTATGATGATAAAATTACTGTTTATTATCATGGAGTCTGTTGGGTTTAGTGATTTCACAGGTGTTTAAAAAATAATCCTACTTTCTGACAGAGAGTCAAACTCCTTAGAAATCCTTTCCATAATGTTGTCTGACACTTTTGTGGATGTAAATTGAAGGTGCATGCAAGTGCACAATAACTTAGGCTTGTAGCTTGTTTCGCTGACTGCAGACTTCTCAAAGATTTTTGTTCGCATCAGTCATTTAGACAAAAACATAAGAAAATGGCGTTGAAAAAAAAGGGTTGAAAAAAATAATCTAACCCATAATCATGATGCTCTCTTCTATCTTTCCATTATAACTTCTGGGATTTCTTCATGCAAGAGTCACAAAATAAACTGTAACATCTACAGATGTGTTATATGTCTGTCCGGCTTAAAAAATATCTGGATGTATCAAATAATTAATTACATATTAATGAATCGAATGAGGCTCAGCTGGAAACACTAAGGAAACCCATATTTAACAGACTTGCCTAACAGACTTGGCAGTAATACTCAAGTTCCGGGTGACTGCAACGCTCCGAATTAGAGTATGGATGGCTTGCTGACAATTTGGATTAGAATCTCCATAAAATGGCGTTGAACATGTCATTATATAATGTTGTGACAGAAAGAGGTTAAGTACCTCTGGATGGCAGAGGTGAAGTTGCTTGTATGTCCTCGTATGTCCTCATCTGACCTGTCTTAACATTCACTAAACCCATGTCTCTCCTGGGACTCACAGAAGGCTGTTGTGTACTTATGTAACTTTAACACACACACGCAGACACACACACACACACACACACACACACACACACACACACACACACACACACACACACACACACACACACACACACGCACACACACACAAAAGGATCTGATGGACTGAGCCACCCCTCTGTGGCAGCTTGCACATTTTAGCCACTGTAATCCCTGATCCAATATGACCTTTTATTACATTACAAAATATATAAAAAGATAAAAGGAAGTTTGGAGTTGTGGTGGACATCTGGTTCTCTCATGTAAGAAACAAACATCAAGATGAACAAGTTTTTTTCAAACTGCTGTTGTTCTGTCTCTTTCAGTCATGCCAACATCCTGTCGCCGTACTCCAAGGCTGTCCCTGCAATCATTGCAAAAGCCTCGGCCATCTACAATCCTATCATCTATGCTATCATACACAACAAATACAGGTATATGAGAAATCTGTGTCGCTGTATTTTTGTTTTACCTTTCCTTATTATCGTCCTGTATTAGATCTTGAAAGTTATAGTTTGTCATATCCCCCTGTTTTAGGACAACTCTGGCAGAGAAGTTTCCCTGCCTGTGGTTTTTGTCTCCCACTCCTCGAAAGGAATGCATCTCCTCTATCAGCGAGTCCTCTTTCAGGGACTCCGTCATTAGCAGACAATCCACAGCATCAAGATCTCACTTTATTACAGCTTCACCTGACATGGTAATCTTTGTTATTTTGTTGTTCTAAGATTGTTTGTATTGTCATCATTGATCTATTCAAATTTGGATTCTGTTGTCTTAAGTCTCTTTTAGTTTAGATGTTTTATGGGGACTTTTGCAGTCTCTTGCTTTAACAATAATCTGTAAAAAACATGCATACTTGTTATCTATCTTGCTTAAATTACAGTACTAAATACCCAATTTTTATTACCCAACAAATGTATTTGTTTCAAAATTTGTCGATGGTCAAGTTTTAATTTCTACCTTGTGTGCAAAACATTGCTCCTCCAGAAATGTGCTTGAGATAGGCAGCCTCATATATTGCAAAGAGCAAGTGCATAAGCAAAATATGTTTTAAAGAAATAGATTTTTAAATAAACAAAGGAGTGGGCCTTTTGTGAGAGTCTTTCTACTGCTCTTTTACTGTTTGTGACATAAACACAAAATCTAAATACAATCTAAAAATTGCACAGAATCTTTATTTGATTTTTAATATTGATGAGATACCTTTTGATACAATTAAAACCTTGTTACACAGGAAAATAATAATAAGTATCTTCTTTGGTGTATGTCCAGCACCACAGTAAGACTTAAAAGTGAACCTCCCAGAGTTTGACTAGCATTATCTTATGCATCTGCAAAAAGTTCCCCCATCCTGTTTTGGTTCTTGACACATTTTGGGTTTTAACCTCAGAGGAACTTCATGTTCATGTTTGGTTGAAATTAAATTACATGCCATCTGAGGTGAGTTCATCTTAAACGATTTCCTTTTTAGTTTAGTCCAGTTCAGCTCAGTTCTGTTCCGTTCTGTGCTGTAGGTATTAAAGGATGTAGAAATGGAGCTTTTGGGAAGAAAACCAGGCAAATTCTCCAGAAGAATCCCATCCAACAGACAGTCTTCCAGAGGCAGGTCCTGTAAGGAACAATTAGAGCGGAAGACCTCCAAGACACAAGCAGCAGAGAGGGTAAGAGAACACAACACAAAAAAGGGTGAATTAAGCTTAAATGTGTTTTGTGTTAATAATGAATTGTGTTTTTTTGTTGTTGTTTTTTTTTACATGCCAGCACCTATCTACCATCAGTAAATCACTGAGAAACTGTGACCATGAACTGGTTTCCAGCTCTCTCACCATCGCCTCTCTCCCCTTACTGGTTCTGACCAGGAGGCACAGCCAGAGTCTGACCAATGAGATGTCAGATGCACAGGAGAAGAAGGACAGCATCCTGGATTATAACAAGAGCGACCCGCTTGATTCCCTTAAGTTTGGAAAATTCCCGTCCACTGATCCCAAGTCGCCTCAGGCTGTCCCACGCATAATCATCATCAGTCCTACATCTGAAAGCAGCCTCATCAGCCATGACAGTGTCTGCTTAGAAGACAGTATTGAGGAAATGGAGAACAACGTTTTTGTCAGCCTGAACTTCTCAACGGAAGTCTTTGAGGCAGTGGAGCTGATCTCTTGACCAGCTGTGCTTGGCTGGACAATAATGACCCTTGTACTCTTTTTCAATGATATTATTTATTATAACCACAGACCACATCATATTCATCTCTACTGGCCCAAGCTTGTTTTGGCTGTGGACAAAAGAAATGAAAAATGTTTTTGTTTGTTGACGCATTCTGTAAAGTTACACCACTTTGTTGCTTAGATAACTGGAGTGCAGAAGAAACAATATGACTTGGCTCTGGTATGCAGCGTGCAGTGTTTGCCAGACTTGGCAGGGACAAGTGCACCCCGAGGGCATGAGTTACATATTTTTGTTAGATCCCTCACAAGTGCAACATATAACATATTTCCATAAGTTTGGAGCCCAAGCTTAACATTGCTCATCCTTAGTTTAACTATTCAAGCTAAGATCCATGAAACTGTGATGAATTTTTGAGCTGTTTAAATCTTAGTTCAATTAGGCACACTTCATTGCAGGGATGTGCAGAGACATTTGGAAGAGCCATTGCTCTAATGTGGAAAAAAGCATGCTCTGCATGCTCTCCCTTTCTCTCTGGTCTGGAGACTTTTTTAATAATTATTAGAATCTGAATAAAGTACTTTATACAGTATACTAAACTTTTCATGGCTAAAAAGTTGAACACTGACACCAGTGGTGCCGGTTGACCTTTGGACTGTGGCTGCATGGTTGATATAACTAATGCCATGATTTGGCACCATAAATAAGATTTATGTGTGTATATATATAATAAAGAACAATTACAACATGACTACAGCTAAAAGTCTTTTACTCAACTGGAAATTTTGATTTATGTAAAATAATAACTAATTTGCAGTGCTACACACAGCACAGACCCAATTTACTGTGTATTTATTATTAAGTTAAATATTTTTTAATGAGTTATTAGCCTACTCCGACTTAAAGAAAATGCTTCTGATAAAATAGTCCTGCCTCACATTAAATGAATAATGTATGATGGTTGCTTGACATTTTCAAATGCTTCTCTCACAGCTGGCAGCCAGTTTTAATCCAGTGCTGCAAAATTGCAGATCTTTTTAGCTGCTTCACTGAGCTCTTTTTCTCTCTTCGCCAGTCGTCTTTGTTGTGAAGGAGCACACAAAACTAACATTAGGCCATGCTTTTGGGTTTTTTTCAAATACAAAGTTTAATACATTGACCATTAATGTATCATCTAGCGCCTTTCACTTACGTCACATCTGATTGTTGGTTGAAAAATCAGGTAACAAATTGACAGCAACAACATGTAACCTAGAAAAATTCAAGAGCCCCGACATCCCATCTGAGCCTCTCTCTTCTCTACAGAGTACAAACTAATGTAACAGACTTAGCATAGCTACGTTAGCCTGTAGCTGCTACAGCTGTCATTAGCTTTGGTTGATAACGTAGCATTTTCCGTTACTTTAGCTAAAGCAATGCTGCAACATTAGGATGCAAACGTTACAAGCTGAAGCTCCACTTTATTCAAAGCTCAAGTGGATGTTTTTGGTTAGTATTCACAAAGCATTTGTCATAATCTCCATAACTTTAAAAACTTACGTGAAGGGCTTGGCTCTTCCTCTTTCGTTTGCGGTCCTCCATGTGTACGATTGTAAACAAAATCTCGTGACTTGTGGCAGAGGGCATTGCTGAGGGCAAGATTGGATGAGATATAGCAATTAAATTTGATTGAATGTTAGTAATGATTGGCGAATTGTTGTAATAAAGCAACCACAGCAAAAAAAATAAAAAAAGAAAGAGAGAAAAATGTATTCAGGCTCTTTCACCAGAGGGGCAGCTAAGTCAATAAGGGCAAACGGGCAGTTGCCCGGACAACAGTAGCCAGTACCTGTGCACGTCCATGCTTCATAGATTATCTGATGGAGACGGAAGAGAGCTCATTTGCATTTTAAATTAGACCAGTTTAGTGAAGAACAATGGTAATATATCCACCTTAAGTGAAAAGGAGAAAACACGAACAAAAAAAGCAAGAGTGTTCATTTTGAGTCCTGATATCACAACTCCAAGGAAGGAAAGCAAAGATTGTGAAGATGTTTTTATAGTATATACATTTTATATATAGTCAATTCTTGTCTTGTGGTAGTAGTTCCTTCAGTCAGTGTGGACCTCTACAACTTTTCATCGACAGGGAGACAATGGTATAATATTAATGTGATGCTGTTAATACTGGTCAGAAGACTGAGGCACAGTCAAATGTGTCTCATAAAACTATCAACTTGCGGTACTTTTAATGTATTGCTTTCGTTATGGACAATGTGCTCAACAAATGATCCACTGTTCCATTAAAATATTCCTATTTATAAAACATACTTGTACTATTTCGGTTGCTTGTGAATGCTACAGTTTTGGTACCAGCGATAGAACAAATTGTTGTCATTGTAGAGAATAAAATGAAATTAGGAGTGCTATTCCTGATCAGTGCAATCAAAGATGGAGCAATCTGAATGAGTAATGTAGATTTCTATGCAGTAAACATATTATGGCTATACTATATAAGTTTGCTGAAGACTGTGTTCATGTGGATGGTTAATTTATTGCAATTTAAATATCATTTCTTTTTATAAGATACTTGAATCACTATTTAATGAATGACAACTCCTTTTGCTCTAAACTTGCTGATTATTCCTACTTCCAATTCATTTAATCATTCAAGTAATTTAGCAGAAATTCTTGCAAATAAAACAAAAAGTAGCTGTTGATTGACAATTAGGATTAACCTTTGGTTTTATGTCTGTATCATCTGCGTTTTAACATTTGATACTTATGCATCTGTTGGTTTTCAACCTACAGACATTATGGAGGAAATGTTGGAGTAGCACTTTTCATGTTATTTCATGTGCTAATCTATGGAGCTAGAACAGTGACAGTAACCTGTGGTATTAAAAATAAAATTTGGCATTGAAACAACAAATATTGGCATTGAAAACTGTTGAACTGAAGTATAAAACACAAACATTAAAAAGTAATAATCTCATAATCCTATGATATTATTTCATTTTGACATTTGTTTGCATCATGATGGGTCTTTCAATGTCAATGTACATTTTTTCTTGATGTCCGTGTCTTTTCAGTGACAGTTTTTTTTTTACGCTGTCAAGATTTTTACAATGTCACTGTTTTCAGTTTCAACTTTCTGTCACTGTTTTGGCACAGGGAGGAGGGGCCTGAGGGGAGGGATAAAGGGGGCGTGGCTTACGGGTAACTTACAGAGGCTACTGGCGAGAGACCACACCTCCAGACAAATCCTCCCAGAGTTGTTAAAACCGCATATCTGCAATGTCTTCCACACGTTCACCTGGAACCTCCAAATCTCAAGTAAGTCTGTTCATATCGGCCATTTTTTCACATAATAGGTTTCTAGGCAAATCACACACTCACTAAAAGGCTGGACGCATTCACTGACAAACTACATTAAAAGTTAACACTAAACCAGCCTGCTTCTGTGTGAAAAAATGGCAGGATTCCTATGGAGGTGAGGTCTCTCGCCAGTAGCCTATGTAAATTCCCACAAGCCACGCCCTCTTTGTCCTTCCCCTCAGGCCCCTCCTCCCTATGCCAAAACAGTGACAGAAAGTTGAAACTGAAAACAGTGACATTGTAAAAATCTTGACAGCGTAAAAAAAAAACTATCTTTGAAAAGACACGGACATCAAGAAAAAATGTACATTGACATTGAAAAACCTATCATGATGCAAACAAATGTCAAAGTGAAATAATATCATAGGATTATGAGATAATTACTTTTTGATGTTTGTGTTTTATACTTCAGTTGAACAGTTTTCAATGCCGATATTTGTTGTTTCAATGCCAAATTTTATTTTCAATACCACAGGTTACTGTCACTGTTCTAGCTCCATACTAATCCACCCTTTGTCACATTTTCATCAACATTTGGCAGCTAAAACCGCAGAGGCACCAACTGTAAAACCTGTTTTTCTTCTACAGAGCCTAATCTGGACGCTGTGATGTTTCATGTCCACTTTTATATCTCTGTTTAACTTTGTGCTATTCTGAAAATGTCTCAGACATACTTTCTGCAGGTACAAAAGAGTTTATAAATCAATTGTATGCATTAAATGTGTGGCCACATGAAGAGAGCCACATGTATGAATTGTAATACAACATTTAAACTATATGACATAATATAAGAGTTGTTTTTTGTGAGAAAGTGATGTTAGATGGCTTCACCAATTCATATACCACATCCATTAAAATTCTAAATTTAAACTTAGTTTTATAAAATGTTTTGGCAATTAACTTAATTATAACATGTGTGACTGTCTACCTCTTGCTACTCTGACATCACATGAGCATGTAGGTAATTGGTGTTTTTCCTGATCCCTCCATTCTTGCCATTCTCCATCCATCCACCAGATGCCCTCAAACTTTCCTACCGGTCTCAGTCACCTGACTTCTAGATCCACCTGCTCACCTGTTCCTCATTCCCCAATTAACCCCGCAGTCTTTACACAGGCCCATCTCCACTTGGCTCTCTCTCAGATTTTCAATGTTTTTTCATGCTTTTGCCTTCTTGCCTCTGAACTGAGCGCTCTGCATGCTGGAACCTGGAACTTTATTGGCACCTGTCTTTCTTTACCTCTCCTGTCTCATTCCTGTCCAGCTATGGATTCCTTGTTACCTTTGTTTGGACTTGCTACCCAGCCAGTTGGCTTTGTGTCTTTATTCCTCTTGTCTTCCTGCGGACAATCTTGCATCTGTGTCCTTTACTTGCTGTCTCATACTCATTTGCCAGACAAACATAATCTCATGTGTTTGTAGCATCGCTGTCCTGCTGAACCTCGTATCTCTAGAAAGTCCACTTTTCATGTGCTCAGAAAAAATGTTTATTGAGCTTTGTGATGATACATGTTTCATCTAATCTTAGACTTTTTCCAAAAGTTGTATAAAGTTGCATAACATGTAAATACTCAAGTGAATTAAGGTTATACTTAAGTACAGTACTTGAGTAAATGAAGCCTACTAGGTTTTATTCCATCACTGCGTATTTCCAACAAATAAGAAATGTGATGTGTAATGACTCTGAACAGCCGCTAGAGGGATGTAGTGAATCATATTTCTGATATCTATGAATTTACCAAGTGTTAAAGATGGTGTAGCCTCTTTCTTTCTTACAGTAACCTTTCCAACAGTGGAGTCATTTTAGAAAGTAAAAGATGAGCGCAAAATGCCACATTTTAACGCTCATTCATGCAGTAAGACAACAGGTGTGTGTGTGTGTGTGTGTGTGTGTGTGTGTGTATATTGTTACAGTTAGACAACTAAATTTGAAATTTAAGAGCAGTTGAAAGGTATTATATTGTCATGTTATGAGCATACTAAAACTGTTTTTGGCCTACTGTATGCCTCATGAAAATGTTGATGTCTGAAAAGCTGACCAGCCTGACGTTTGATTTGTACCACACAGTATCTTGAAGTGGTGGATATTATTCTGAGAGGATAGTTTTAAAGGAGAGTGTAAAATTTAATTATTGTATAACATGTTTCTAAAGATTCTTTAAAACTCAAATTAACACGGTCACACTACAGCTGGAAATATGTTTCGTGAGTAAAAGATTTCCTGTTGAGAGTTGTTTTCCCTCATAACAAGGAGGGTAGTAAGTGTGTTTAAAACTAAACGCAAAAAGCATTTTTGCAATCAATCCTCTCTGTGATGAACTCCACTCTCCCAGCTGAGTGCGTAATGACGTTGCTCCAGTACAGACAGACCCATCATGTAAAGAGCTAACTAAGTATTGACGGATGTCTAATAAACTGTAAATTGTCCCATGACACAGGCAAGGACAAGTACAGAAACAGGAGCAAGACACTGCCATCAACACAGTGAGCAAACACCTGCTTAACCCACAATGAATGCTTTTTGTGCCTTTTTTTTAGTTTATTTTGGTTACATTCTGTGGCTATCAGCCATCTTTTCTAAGGTGTTTTTTTTTCGAAATTCAATAGTAAAGTTTGATGAGTTATGGTAGGTAGGCGATGCTAGGCTACTGTAGTTCACTTCTATGTTGGTACTCAAATTGGTTTTTAAATGTGAAATGAAAAAAAAAATATGGTACATGTTTGGTGTATTTGTTAAAAATGTTGCTCATATTTAATTTGTGCTGTTGTGACAATATCAAGAAGTAAATCTTAGGGTATCATTAATGTGTATCATTTCAAGTAAAGGATCAAATATAAATGACAATGTAAAGATAAATTACATTATTGCAGATGAAAAGAAGACAATGTAAAAATTAGGGTAAATTAAGAGAATTTTAATTTACATTAAAAGAGTATTGGAAGATATATCCACATAGAGAGAAAGAGGCAGAGAGGGGTAGGAAGTGTGTGTGTGTGTGTGTGTGTGTGGGGGGGGTAGTATTGACGTTTGGTCATGCTTTAGAGTCTGTGCTGAATGCCGTGCAGACACTTTGTTTTCCCCTTGAGACCCTGCTAATATGGCGCTGCCTAAGGCCACCGATTTATGGGCATCAATGGCACTTACACACACACACACACACACACACACACACACACACACACACACACACACACACACACACACAGCACTAGTTCTTGCAGTCAACACAGACTACTAGAATGAAAGAAACCAAAAGTGTGTATGTTTCTTTGTCTTGCTCATGCTTCGGGGTTTATAGGTGCACATTTGCCTACAAGTGAAAGTGACAGAACACCATCCATACATTAATTTTTCACTAAAGCCTGTCATGACACTGAGGAGGATGTAATAAACGTAGTCCTAATCATGGAAGAAAAAAAAGTATTAAAAAAAAGTAATTTTTTTTCTTTAAAAAGTCATAAACCCTAATTTTTTTATTTATAGAATCAGAAAAGGATTTATTGCCAAGTAAGTAACACAAGGAATTTGCCTTGATGGATGGCGCCTCGGGATCCCCCAGTTGAAACTGGTTGATGTGGCTTGGGGAAGGGAAGTTTGGGGTTCCCTGCTGGAGCTGCTGCCCCCCGACCCGATACCAGATAAGCGGATAAAGATGGATGGATGGATGGATGGTGCATACATAAATTTATTGAAAGGAAATAAGCAATAACTTCAGAAACAAATATGTATAATAGAACTTTAAACTTTGTGACCACATGGAAAAACGCCTGACAGGAGGGCACAGACTGCTACGGGCTAGCTACCCGTGCCATTGATGAAGTGGCCAAAATCCAAAATAAAGAACACAACAATAAAGAAGTTGGAGAGAATGGACGATCTCATCTACATACTATGGAGTGGAATGGATTGGAGCACTTTAGAGGAAGACAGCTACACCCTGCTAAGTCCAGGAGGCCAAAATAAATAGATCGCCTAGTCTGAGAGAAGAGGCATCTGAAGAAACAATGGAGGAAGTCCACAGAGGAAGAGAAGGAAGGCATAAACATGTTGCAGACAGAGATATGGGGTAGGCTTTCAGCACTGAGGAGAGTTGAAAACCTTGCAAAGAAGCGCAGGAAGAAGGAGCGAACAAGAATAAACTTTAACAAAGATGCATTCAAATTTGTGAAGGGGCTTTTCACAAAAGAGAAAAGCGGAAGTCTCTCAGTGTCAAAGGCAGTCATGGAAAAACATCTGAAAAAAGTCCTGCACTGACAACCTCCCCCCTGATGTGTCACCTACCAATCACCTGGTGGTCGATCTGTTGGATCGGTTGGTGTCACCAGCTTGACATCAGTCCACCTAGATGGAGTGAAGTGAAGTGAAAAGTTTACAGGGCAAGGACAGCATCAGCATGCAAGTACCCTTCCGCATCAGATTCAGGTCGCCAAGGTGAAAGGAAAAGACCTTCATGTGTTGTTCCTGGACCTTGCCGCCTTTGGCTAAATCCCCCACAACCTCCTCTGGACTGAATTTGACTGCTTCAGGGTTCCAGCAGCCCTCACAAGCCTCATCAAGGCCTACTTCCAAGATGTGCAGGTATGCCTGATGACAGAAGAGTACACCATGGCGTGGTAACATCTGGAAGTGGGTATCATGTCTGGTTGCACCATCTCCCTATTAGCCGTCACTATGGCTATGGAGGTAAGAATTTCTGCATCTTGCTGGACAGTTGGACAGCCTTGTACTGTACGGCAGACTCCTCCCATGCCTCATGTAGCCACTTACCCTCTATTCAAAGGTGGAAAAGCTGGAGAGATTGTTGAGCCCATAAGCAAGGAAGTGTCTTGGTCTTCCCAGGTGCCTCAGCAGCATAGGGCTGTATGGAAAAGAAGTCTTAGAGCTGCCCATTTCCAGTCTCTCAGAGGAGTACAAGTGTGCCAAAATTAGACTGGGGATGATGATTTGTAGCCCAAGCCGCCCCCAGTCTAACCACTAGGAGAAAATGGACCCCATTGGAGGCAACCAAGCAGCCGGCAGCAGCACTCAAGCACAGGGATGTTGGGGGACAAGTGCAGCAAGGGAGGGGTGTTCTTGGCCTTGGGGAAAGTACCCCAGCTTGCTACAATGTTCCAAAGACGTAGGCTTGTGGTTGAGGATATATGGCAGCATAAGGAGGCAACAAGGTGGGCAAAAGCTGGGCCTCAAGCAAAGCAAGGGCAGTGGATGTCATGTGAGGGAGTGGAGAAGAAAAGAGCTTTTGGCAACCACAGACCTGACCTCGTACTATGGTCTACCTTACTCCAGCGGCTTTACATCATCAAGCTTACAGTGCCTTGGGAGGATACTGTGGAGGAGGCCCTCAAGCGCAAGAAACTGAGATTTGCAGATCTGGCAGCTGATGCACAACAGCAAGGATGGACAGCAAAGGTTTGACCAGCAGAAGTAGGCTGCAGAGGGTTTGTAGCCACATCGTCTTATATATAAGATATATGTATATCTTATGCCAGGAGATGGGAGTGCAAGGGAAGGCCCATTGGCAAGCAGTAAAAAGCCTCTCCAGAGCTGGAAGTCAGTGGCTGTGGAAGAAAACTCCACCTGGGCCCATAAGTGAGCAGATCGCATCTTCTGGGTGAACCTGGGGCGCCGGGATTCAACACTGAACCCTCTGGAGGTGTCGTGGCCTTGTCAGTGAAACTTCAGTGAAAGAAGGCGCACACTTGATAACCTGGAGGATGCCATAAAAAAAAAATATTGAATGGATTAGTGTAGGATGTGCAAAAGTTCAGGATAATCAGAATGTGCACTGGAGAGGTATATAGACCAGGATGTTTGTTAATGTAATGTGTAGAGTCTAGGGGGGGAGGGGGGGCTTTTGACATTAGTTAT